>NC_143564.1:25570454-25873068 GCF_054136105.1 Typopeltis vanoorti | reverse complement strand
TTGTGTTGATGGGTGGATTAAGTAGCATATTGTGTGGTGTAGATTGGCCTCTCATAATGACTCCTTGGACAGACACAATGCAGGTGTTGCATAATAATAATAATAATAATAATAATAATAATAATGAGTAGAACTGTATGCTGTTTATTTACCACTTTCAGAGGTGTAAATTGAAAGAGATATATTTTATCCTGAATTTGAAATATCAGCTGATAGAACATTTCAAGCATAACACAACAACTGAAAATCTAAATTGAATATACAGAAATAAAGTTTTGCTAGTGTATTAGCAGCTTACAGATTTATATTTTTGAAAGGGGTAAACAATTATTGATTACCTGTTTTCATGATTAGTTATTCATATTTAACAGAAAATTTCCTGTGTGGAGAAAGTTAGCTTTCTCCTTTGCTTTTCCGAATTGCTGTCAATGAATTCTTATTTACATATTTTCAGGCACGGAACCAGTATCTCAAAGTTGGAAGAATGATGAAAAGCTTTGAAGAAAAGAAATATCAAATGTGGCAGGAGAGAGTAACTTCTATTGTTCCAGCTCTTCTTCAGAAGAATCTTTTGATTGATATTAATGCAAATCGTGTCATACAACCACAAGCAGGTGACTCATGTGAAGAAAGTGATCAGTTATTTCATAAAGGTTTGCCATTTATATAATTATGTTATTTATATAATGTAGGTTGAGATATCAGAGTTGTTGCAGGATATCCTATTATTTCTGGCTGAACCAACTAACTTAATAAGAAATAAACTTCTTAGAAAGTCTCTTTAATCACATAGCGAACTCAATTAGAATTAAGAATTAAGAATTTTCACATTTAGAATTTTGAATAACATTTAAATTTATTGTCACCTTTTCAGGGAAAGATGTTTATTATTATGCAAGCATGATATTTTCTGTAATATCCTCAGTAAATGTTGCTTAGGGTAAAATGCTGCTTTGAAATATTCCATTTGAGCTCCTAAGTGACCGAAGAACCTTTCTAAGAAGTTTATCTCTTATTAAGTTAGTTGGTGCAGCCAGAAGTAGTAGAATGTTCTGCACCTGTGACATCTCAACCTACAAACAAGTGGACATTTTTTGGAAAATTTCTGAATTACAAATTTGGTATCATAAAGGTTTTATGATGAAGTATGGACAAGCATAGACTTCCCCGTTAGTATGTTATTGGTACCGTGCAACAAACACTCAAATCAAATTAATGAGCCTACATCTTTCCTTCTCTGATGTTATTTTTTATCTTATGAGTGAATAATTTTTTATGTCAACAAATCTAGTTAAGCAATCATATATTATTTCGAAGACCTTCATGGGATCTCAGGACTTTGTAGGAAGCCAAAAACTCTCTATAGACTGCAATACATAACATATCTTGCCTTTAGCATTATTGCACTTGCCACCTACTCTAACAAAGCAATTTCCTCATTCATTATTCTCCATGAAAAAATCTACTTCTCACTTCCTTACCATATGAATTTGTACAGCTTCCATGAATGACTTCTCATCTTTCCAAAATATTACTCAGTTTAGCTTTACATCTATATAATAGGCCCTCCTTTCACCAATTATATCTCTAAGTCATATAATTACAGTGGTTAAGGCAGTGGCAGATTAAGGATAGTTGGGGTCCCTAGGCAAATTATATTTGGGGACCCCCCAAAAAATAATAATAATAAAAAAAGAATTAAAAAAAAATAAAAGTTAGGTGGCAAATAAATGAAATTTTGTACTTTTGAATTTTTTGAACTTCTTGATTTTTCTGCCTGTTGAAGGATTAAAGGATGATAAATAATAAAAGTTTTTATTTTTATTTTTAATTTTTTAAATTTTTTTTATCAGTTTTGTTTACAATTTTACAAAGTTTTTTTTTACTTGCACTACACTCAAATAATAAAAATATGAAAAGTCACACCAAAAAGTTATTTTTGAAACAAACACCTCACTCTTACACGATTCAATAACAAATGAAGTTAAGGAGCAACCAGGCAAAACTTCCTATCTCGGCAATTCAATCAGTTTTCGTGACCTCGAAGCTGTCAACAGCGCCGTGTGCTGACATTGGTAATGCGGTTTAATTTAAAGCATAGATAGCACACACTGTTCAAAATACAAAATAATAAGCTTGTCAACTAGCACCGACATTGGTATTGCGGCACTATTTAAAGCATAGATAGTGCACGCTGTTCAAAATACATATTGAAACGTAATAATTGTTTTGAAAAAATTTTCGCTTAAAATAATCAAAATTTTTATGATGTTTACTGAAAACATTAATCTATTTTAAAACACTATAGGAAAATGTCTTGGCTTGCAGGCCCCCAAAGCTTGATGCTCCTAGGCACATGCCTCATTGCCTTAATAGGTAATCCGCCACTGGTTACAGGGATAGAATGTAAGGAGTATAGTATTTTCAGAGTGGATAGAGAGAAAGAGAGTAGGATCCAGAGGAACTGCACTAATGGTGATCCTAGTAGAACAATGAGATTATCATTACACTTCCTTAATATATCCTCATACTTGGCACTCCACAGTCCCACACTTCTGAATGATGTGCAATTATCCAAATGATGTAGTGGATGCAGGTACCCATGAGGTGAGTGAGTGGGTGTGAGAATGACCAAAAAATGTGGAATTTAGTCTTTGTATTAACAAAATCAGTTCAGTGTACAGTTGTTGGCCTAAGTGGATGCTGCACTTAATGTATACTAATGCTAGAATAATCAGGAATAAGAGGAAGAAGTTTTTGCTTGTCAGTGGGCAATCAACCTCATTAAACATTATAGGCATTAGTAAGACTTGGTTGACAGTGGATGATGTGGTTACAGGAATAGAATATAAGGAGTATAGTATTTTCAGAGTGGATAGAGAGAAAGAAAAAGAGAGTAGGATCCAGAGGAGAGGCACTGATGGAGATCCTAGTAGAACAATGAGATAATGACCATCAGGACAAAATATACAGTTAGTTGCTGCTTTAGGAGATGCAAAGAAATATATGGATGACATACATTGGTCTGTTAACAGGAAGTGAAGAATATATGATCACCTCTTCAATGAAGGTAGACACATTGCCTCTGATTGGAGAGGTGATCATATATTCTTCACTTGGGAGGTTGCCAGACTTGTGTAATTTTCAGTTAAGAAAGGGTTTATATTGAACTACAGGGCAAGTGATTATGACAAGCTTAGGAAACAGTGCAATGGCATAATAATCTGCACGGGAAGGATGTTAAGAATGTTTGGAATTGGTTAAGGGGTGTTTGAAGGAGTTTGTATGAGATTGTATATCCAAGGTCAGGTGGAAAAATTGAGGAGTTAGATGGATGAGTAATATTATTAAGCAGGAACTGAATAAAGAAAAAAGAAAAGAAAATGTTGTAGACAGTACATAAGGAGAAAGATGAAAAACAAGCTTAGGAGCAGAACAAGCCCAGCACAATAAAGAGGACAAAATCAAATTATTAGAGGAAATTAGCCGATCAGGCCAAAGGAAATCCCAAACTGTTCTTTCACTATGCAGGGAGTGAAAGGAAGGATGACTATGTATGATAAACTTAAAGAGTACTAAGATTAGGTAGCTGAGTAGAAGCAACAACATAGTTGAGTTATTGAGTGACCACTTTGCAAGCAGGGGGGGGGGGTTATGCAGGTGAAGTTATTGCAGGGACAGATGTGATAAGAACTGATGTGTGATTAGAGGTTGATTAATTGTAAGCTAAATTATACTGCAAATATGGCCATGGGATATCCTTGTGTATTATACGAATGTGCAAAGGAAATGACATTGTCTCTGACTATGCTGTTTAACTTAATTGCCTCAGCCCTAGTAAAGCCTCATGTACCTCCTCTACTCACTTGCTGCTAGTTCCTCCACCAACACACTCTGTACATTCAAACTGCATGATGCCACATTTATGAGGATTATTATTATTATTATCATCAGACCCCCATAGAGTCAAGTGCTCACTATCACACACACACACACACACACACACACACACACACACACACACACACACACACACACACACACACACACACACACTCATGGCTCATCATACTGTGTCATAAATATGTTCCACACCTCCGCATTCACCATACTCTTAGACAATACATTCCAATCACCAACCTCTCTCCATGCAAAAAAAAAAAAAAATAAATAATAATAAATACTCCTTAACTTCCTTGCTCACACCTTGCTTATACAGCTTCCAGTAATATCCTCTTGTTCTTGCTCCATTCTATTAAAAAGCTCATCCATATTAATCTGGCAGTTATCCCTTACCATCTTATAAATCTGTCATATCTTTCTCCTGCTCCTATTCACTAAACCTGGCAAATTGCATTTCCTAAATCAGTCTTCCTGCTCACATTCCAAAGACCAGAAACCATCTTAGTCATTTGACTCTAGTTGCTATCCAATATATCTTCATCCTTTTGAAAACCAGGTGAATAAATCTATGCACAGTACTCTGTATTCAGCCTGATCTTATATGTTGGAACCTTCACATCCTTATTTATACATGTTAGTGTCCTCTGCATCATTGCCATAATTGTCCTTATAGTTTTAGCATTGTGTACCTAAAATTTTAGATCCTTATCCACCATATCTCTCAGATTCCTCACCTCCCCTACCTCTTCAGAGATATCTCTAATTGAATACATAGCATCCCATCTTTGCTTCACAAATTTCAAAACCTTATACCCTGTAACATTGAAATAAAACCTCACTCACTTACACATTCATCTGGTCTATTCAAGTTCTCTTGCATAGCTCTTGCCAACTTTGCATCATCTGCAAATCACTGATATTGCCATTGAAACCTTTCTCAATATCCTTAACATACAAATTAAACAGCAGCTGACTCATGACAAATTAAACAGCAACAGTCACACCACTAATGACTATCCTCTTCTGGGGAAAAAAGAAAGTTAGCTTGCTGGTACCTATCAACCAGACATCTCCAGTTGAATGCAACTGGAGACTGACTAGTTGAAAGGATATGCACATATAGTGATATATACTTATATCACTGTATGTTCATATCCTTGGTCCAATGCATACGTCATCTTATTATAATAAGTAAGTAGATTGCTAACACATGATCTTTGTTCAGTAAACCTATGCTTTCTATCAAAGAGAATGCTATAGTTGTCTGCCCAATTCTGAACATGGGTCCTCACTAACCTCTCTAAAAGTATAATCTCAAGGCTCATGGATTGGTAAGACATGACTCACAGAGTGGTCTGTAATTCACAGCCTTACTCTTGTCACATCTCTTATGAAATGGAATAGTTTTGCCCTCTTTTTACTCTTTTGGAATTTGGTCCAGTAAAACTCATGCTAATATGGTATGCGAAATTGTTGCTAACTTTCTGGAACATGCCTTCCTTCAAAATATTTATCAATACATCATCAGACTCTACAGTTTAGTAACATCAGGTTTACTCAGTTTGTCATATACCTCCTGCTCACTAACCTTCAGTGTCTTCTTTTCTATTCCCAGTGTACTCAATTTCTGCTGATTTCACAGCAGAAATGAATTGCTTATTTCATTTCTGCTGTGGAGGATGAATTGCTTATTTTATATCTCAGCTATAATGACTGCAGCGGTTATCATTCTTCCATTTTGCCACTCAGTATTATCCTTCTATAATCATACTTTCTTTCTTCTACTGGTCCTATATCAGAAGAGTTCCAAGGATTTTTTTTTGGTCTCATTAGCTAACTTCTGCTCATCTGTACTTTTGCTACCCTTACCAAGCAAGCCTGCTTACTTCTCATGCAGCTTAGAATAACTGCTCAACTCTTGTCTGCATCCATAATGCCTCTCCTTCCTCCCATCTCTTCATTCATCCATTTAACTCCTATGTTGTTTATTCTCCGTATCCTTGGAATATAATCAGATATTGCCTCCCTCATATAGTTTTTGAGTATGGTCCAACAGCATTGATTTTCTTTCTATTTAATTTCTTATTCCATGAGTAGTTGTAAGATGCCTCTTGAGTGTATTATAATCATTAACTTTACTTCCACATATTTGTTTCTCACAGAAATCCTGATGTTTCTGGCCACCAACCATGTGATCCTTCACAGTCATAGTCATAAAATGCAGGTAGATTTGGCACTTCTTTTATAATAACATTCTCTGATGTCTTATTTGTCAGAAAACTCGAACATTCATGATCATCAAATAAGAGAGGGTGATGATTCATGATCACCCTCTCTTATTTGCCTACACTCTGCTTTCCAGATTACTAGGGCTATTGCAACACCAAACTAAAAATTTAATCCTGTTCATCTCTCCACCTTGGATGGGCATAACTCTTTTGCCACTGTTAACTACACTCTTCCTTCCTTTCTATCCTGTCTTGCTTTATGAGAAGCTTCATGCCCTTTCGTCTCTCTTCTTGTAAGGAATATTCTACTTTCCTCTGGTCTGTAAACCAGCCTTCCTTACAAAGCGTTTACTGACAACTACAGTAAAGTACAACTACAGGAGTGGGGGGGTGGACCCCACTCCTTTCGAGTCTCCAAAATTCGAGTCATCAGAATTCAAGGAGAACTGGCCTACCAGTCCAGAACTCGGGGAGTTGGGCCTGTAGGTGCAAGGGGGTGGACCCCCCCCCCCTTTCGAGTTTTCAAAATTCGAGTCGTCAGAATTCAAGGAGAACCAGCCTACCCGTCCAGAACTCGGGGAGGGGGGGAACCGTAGGCTTCAGGAGGGCGGAGCCCCCCTAGTGTATATATATATATATATATATATAGAGAGAGAGAGAGAGAGAGAGAAATATATATATATATATATATATATTCCTCTGCACCCATTCCTGAATTTTTTCTTTAATCCAATTTTCTAATAATTTAAACTGATGCTCTTAGACTTCTTCTTCTGCAGCTTTTCCCACTTAAGTAGGGTTGCGGTTTGGAGTGAGTCTCCTCCACAACCTCCTGTCTTGGGCTCCATCCACATCCAAGTTCTTTATCCTCAAGTCCTCCTCCACCATCTCCCTCCATCTCTTCTTTGGTCGTCTGTGCTTCCTCCTACCCTGCACATCCATTGCATGACCTTTCTTCCCACATACTCTTTCTCCATCCTCATCACATGCCCAAACCATCTCAACCTTGCCTCCTGCACCTTTGCTCCTAAGTTCGTAACTTTCACCATTCCCCTTACATAGTCATTTCTCAGACGATCCTTTCTGGTCACACCGCACATCCACCTAAGCATTTTCATCTTCGCTACCTCCACCTACTGATGTTATTTTTCCTCAGAACCACAGTTTCCATAGCATACATCATAGCTGGTCTCACTACTGTCCTGTAGATTTTGCCTTTTAGATTGATCGGCACCCTCTTATTGCATAGCACTCCAGCCATCTCTCTCTCTCTCTCTAGTTCCTCCATCCTGCCTGTATCCTATATCCCACTTCCTTCTCAGCCTCACCATCCTCTTTCATTGTTGAACCTAAGTATCTAAAGTCACTGACCTTCCTGATGACATTTCCTTCCAGCTCCAGATCTGTCTCCTGGCTGCCATCCACTTTGCAACACATATACTCTGTTTCACTTATGCTCAGTCTCATACCTCTTTCTTCCAGTACTTTCCTCCAAATTTCCAGTTTGGCTACCACTTCTTCTCTTGATTCTGCACACAGCACGATGTCATCTGCATACAACATAGTCCAAGGCGTGTCTTCTCTCACCTTCTTCATCACCACCTCCATCACAATAATAAACAGGAACAGACTTAATGCTGACCCTTGATGTAAGCCAACTGTCACTGGAAAACTTTCTGTCTTTCCCAGGCAGGCTCAAACTCTTGTTTTCACATTCTGTACATCTCTTGCACCAGCCTGACATATTTCTCCAGTACCTTCTTCTCCCTCAGACACCTCCAGACTTCTTGCCTTTGCTCTGTATCATATGCTGCCTCCAGATCAATAAATACCAGATATAGCTCCCGTTGCTTCTCTGGAAACTTTTCCATTGTCTGTCATAACCCAAAGATAGCATCTGTCATCAATCGACAGGCATGAAGCCAAATTGCTCCTTTGCAATCTCCACCTCCTTCCCTCAGTCTTCCATCAAGAACCCTCTCTAGTATTTTCATTGTTTGGGACATCAACTTTATTCCTCTGTAATTCTTACAGTCTTGTGCATCCCCTTTACTCTTGTAGATAGGATCAAGAGTACTTTTCCTCCATTCCTCAGATATATTTTCCTGTTGACAAACTTTTATTAACAGGTCCCACAGCAGGTCAATTCCCTCTTCTTCCATGTCCCCACTGGGATCTTATCAGGGCCCACCAATTTTCCATTCTTCATCCTCTTTATGGCTTCCTTCACTTCCACTCTACTAGTGTTCTGCACCATCCCCTCAAAAGGCTCCCCGTCTTCTCTGTGAGTTCTTACATTTTCTTCATTAAAAAGCCCTTCAAAGTATATTCTCCATCTGTTTCTTATATCCACATCCCTCCTTAATACCCTTCCTCCAGAGTCTTTGATCTGCCTCACATGTATGATGTCCTTTGATGCCTTATTTCTACATTTTGCCAATCAATAAATCTTTCTCTGTCCTTCCTTTGTTTCTAATTGATCATAAAGGTCTTGATATGCCATGACCTTTGCTTGTGCAACAACTCTCTTGGCTTCTCGCTTTTTCTCTCTGTACTCCTCTCTGTCCTCTTCCACTCCTGACTCGTACCACTTCTGCTTTGCCTTCCTCTTAGCCATCACTGCTTCTTGTACATTATTATTCCACCACCAACCACCAACCCTCCCTCTGCTTTCTAATCTTTCCGGATGTTTCACCAAGCACCTTAGTAATTGAATACCAAACACCTGTGCAACTGAATTACAAAAGTAATTCAGTTGCACAGCTTAGAATTACTTTTGAATTATGTCTCCACCAGTCTTGTACACTTTCTAGTCCATCCGAAATCCTCTCTAACACCTCCTCCCTAAAATGGTTCCTCACACTCTCTTCTTTTAAGCGAAACCACTTAATTTTCTTCCTTTGGTGGCTTCCAAAGGATTTTATCTTCGACTTTATTTTAAAGTCGGTGCATAGCAGCTGGTGTTGCTGCATCACTTGATCTGTTGGGATTACCTTACAATTTGTTACTGCCTTAAGATGTCTTCTTCTTGTCAAAATGTAGTCTATCTGTGAACTATTGTTGCCACTTCTAAATGCTCTTCTCTCTTACAGAAAAAGGAGTTGACAATTGCCAGATCAAACGCTACTGCAAAGTTCAAAATCCTCTCTCCTTCCTGGTTCATCATTTACACTCCATGGCTACCATGCACCCTTTCACAGTCCCTATTCTGTCTCCCTATGCATCCGTTCAAATCTCCTCTGATAATCACCATCTTGTTTTCTTCCAGTTCCCTCATTTCATCATCTAGCACATTCCAGAATTCATCTTTCTCTTCTGTTGTACAGCCAACTTGTAGGGCGTATACACATAAGATGAGCAGTTGCTCTTCTACTAGACCCAGTTTCATTCGCATGAACCTGTCGTTCCTCCTACTCACTTCCAGTACTTTGCCCTTCATTCTGCCACACACACACCACAATTCCAACACCATTTCTTCCCTCTTTATTTGCTCCAGAGTAGAACAATTTATACCCGTCTCCTAGATCCTTTGCCTTTTCCCCTTCCACCTAGTCTCCTGCACGCATAAAATGACCAACTTTCTCTTCCTCATCATGTCTGCCACCTCTCTTCCCCTTCCAGTCATGCTACCAACATTCAACGTTCCCACTCGCAACATTCTCTCCACTTGCTGGGCTGCTCACTTCTTTTGCTGCATTCGCCCTTGATGCGGTAGCCCTCGTACACTTCTCGCAGCTGTAGGGTGATGTGGCTGCATGTCGCTTAAGGGGTATGCCCTAGCCCTTGTATCACTTTCTTTTCAACTCATTTGATCATAGGTAGAGCTGGCAGTGAAGTTTTATGACTGGATGCCCTTCCTGACGTCAACCCTCGCCATTTATCCCGGCTTGGGATGGCACCTATTGGGACTAGCTAGCCCCCTTCAGTGGCTGTAATAGGTGAGATGAAGATAGGAAAGATTCACTCCTGGCTCTCAAATACTCTAATAGCATTGGGGATAAAGATCAAGAAGAGAAGAAAGAAGCAAAGAAAGAAGGGGAGAAGATCAGTCTGCAGTCTTAGACTAATCAGCCTGAACTAGTTAAAATTAGACAGTTATCCTAATGATAGCTTATTAGGAATATGACCCAGGAAATGCAGAAGTAATTTTTTTTTTTGCAACAGAAAAGTGTTAATTATGGAAATAGAGAGAGGGACCAGGTTCAAAATTTAACTCATCAGCCTAGTGGTAGGTTGTTATGTGTAAAGGCAAGGAGTTCTTGGTAGCCATAGATCTAGGGAAATCAAAATTTATAGGCATTTGAGAGACAGCTAACAATATTGTTATGTAATAGAATGTGATGGATTCAGTTTTTTCAGGAAAGACAGACAAGACAAGATAAGAAGTGCAGAGGAGTGCTAATTACTGAGGAATTCAACCAGAGTAGCAATCTCTAGTGGTGGTAGTAGTACGAGTAATACAGGATATTGATTTGAAACTCTTATAAAACATAAATTTACAAGACAGAATACACATTTGAGTGCTGCTATAAACCAGGATCATCAAGTGGACTGTAAACTTCACAGACAGATTATTATTTATATGGACACTCCATGGAACCAAAAGACTCATTGCAGGAGAGAGACTCACTGTTATCCATTAACACAATAGCTATCATACATCTTCTTAAACCTATTCACAGTTGGGGCACTCACAACCACCTCTGGCAATCCATTCCACTCTCCAAGACAGATTCCGAGTGTGACCTCTTGTTTTCCTCCTTACACCATGTAAGGGGGAGATAGGGAGAGGGACCATGTATCGAAAAATTTCTTCTGAATAAATCTTATAGTGTCTCTTTTGTAACTTATGTTTCTATCACGTCCTCTCTCCTCCACCTCTTAGCTAAACTCTGCAGCCCACACACCCTCAATCTATCCTCACAGGGAATATTCCACAGATCTGTCACCAGGTTGGTCACTCATCTCTGAATCTTCCCTACCACCTCTTGATCCCCAAAATACACAGGTGACCAAATCTGTATGCAGTAGCCAGTACATGGCCGAATCGTAGCCTTATAAAGAGGAATAATAACCTCCCTATCTTTACTTGTCAGTGTAATCTTTGGCATTAAAGTAATCCGCTGAGCTATTTTGCTTACTCTTACAAAATGTCCTATGAATTTCAGATCTCTTTCCACCATTATCCCCAGATCTCTCATCTCATCCATTTCCCGTAAACTGGTACCATCAATATGATATGAAGTGTGTAATCTTTTTCATCCTGAAGTGCATTACCTTACATTTTACAACATTGAATTGACAACCATTGTCCTTTGCTCACACTGCCAATTTATTTAAATCATCTCTTAAGATATCTACATCACCTTTATCAGCTATTGTCCTCCCTAGTTTTGCATCATCAACAAACAACTTAATCTTCTCCTTCGAATCCTCTGCTATATCATTAATATACAAATTAAGGAGTAGTGTCATAGTACAGAGCCCTGGTGACACTTCCCTAGTCACCCTCATATGCCTTGATTCTACTCCCCCATACATCACCCTCTGATGTTTGTCTATCAGCCACACCCCATCCATGCCACCAGCTACATATCCATTTCCATTTGCTCCAACTTACGTAATAATTTTCGATGTGATATTCTCAAATTCCTTTGCATTCGACAGTATCATGATGCAGCCATTTTCTTTATCCAATTCTGCTGTCAGGTAAAAGAAAGAATGACCGCAAGAAACAACCTTAGTGAATGTAGATGATCGAAAACTTTCAGACACACAAAAAAGAGCCAACTTATTAAATGATAACTTTGATATATTAAGTATTAACTATTAAGTTATAGTTTAGGCAGACCCACTAGTTCTCTAGATGCTGGTGGAAGCAGTGAAAGAATAGAGGTAGATGAGTTAGAAACATTAGATCTGTTACAGGCACTTCACTCAAATATAGTAGTTTGGACTAGATCAGATTGATATGATAAGGAATGGAGAAAATAGTTAGCAGTGTCTTTGACTTGGTTTTAACTTGAGTCTCAGCTTATGCAAGATTCCTAATGAGTGGAAGGGGACCAGGATAATTCCATTATACAAGGTTGAACTAAGACTCATGCAGCAAATTATAGACTAGTTAGTAACTCTGGTGTGACCATGAAGGTATTGAGAGGTTGGTTAGGAATTGCATCCAAAGGTGGGTAGACGCTTGTGGGATCCTCTATAAAAATCAACATGGTTTTGTTAAAGGTAGGTCTTGTTTTAGAAATCTGCTCTGCTCATGTAGAACATGAAAGCATAGTTGGATAAGGGCAATAGATTTACCATGATACTCAAAAGGATGGGTTTTCAGAATAAATTTCTGACACTGATTGGAGAGAGAGTGGCTGGCTGACAGGTATTAGGTTTCTCTTCTAATGTCTGATAAGTGTATGTAATTGATTAACATTAGGAAATGTGAGCATATCTTCGGTAAATGTGTACAAAGAAAGATGTAATAGGTATTTAAGTATGCGTGTGAAAATGTGCCTTCTTTCATGAGTCCTTATACTCCTTGGAGGTGCCTTTATAATAAAAATAATGTCTTCTTGGAAGTGATATATTGGATGCTGCAGTGGCGCACTCGAGATTTAATCTTGGAGGCGGCCGAGCGCTCAGATTTAACCTTTGGGGGTGGGGCGAGTTGAGCAGACGTTTTGCGAATACACACTACACATCGCATACGACCTATAACTGAGCATCTGCAGTGATCGTTAATTCATAAGTAGCACACAACATAAATAAAAAAAAATGAATTTTAATTAGGAAAAGATTTTTGGAAATTTTTCTAGTGTTTTTTCCTTTTCTTTGGGGGGTGCCCGGGCCCCTTCCCCCCCTCTGGGTGCACCACTGGGATGCTGAGTCAATGAGAATAATGATAAGCATTGTACTCAGGATTGTGTTTCTGTACTTGGACCATTATTGTTGTCTCATCTGTGGTCACTGATGAGACAGTGATGATGCTGTATGGTCACTCCGATGCTCGATGATGTTCCACACTAGGCCTCGCCATGTACTCCTGTTGTTTGCCCTTCTGGCAGCCTCAACTCTCTGAAGATCAGTCACTCCACACACGCCATCCATCCATCTCATGGATGGTCTACCCCTGCCTCTTTTTCCAGGAACTTTACCTTCTATTACTGTTCTGAGAAGTCCTACTTCCATCCTTTCTATGTGTCCAAAATATTTTAACTTTCTTCTGTCAATATCCTTAAGGAGCCTTAAAGTTTTACTAATCTTTTCTAACACCTATTCATTTGTACGCCTTTCAGTGTATGATATCCTCAACAGCCTTCTGTAACACCACATCTCAAAAGCAGATATCCGTTTCTTATCTGACTTCTTTAGGTTGCAAGTCTCGCATCCATAAGTCGCTGTTGGAAAAGCAACTGCATCTAAAATCCTCAACTTTGTTCCCATGGAGATAGATCCATCCTTCCAGATTTTAGACAGGTCTCTGACTGTTGTTTTAGCCATTCCTAACCTTTTTCTGACATCTTCTGAACAGCAATTTTTCACATTAATAATGGATCCCAGGTACTCAGACTTGCTGACTTCCTCAATTCTTTCTCCATTAAGATACATTTGTTTCTCAAGAGCTTCTCTGTTTGTTTTTCCTTTGAGAACCATAATCTTTGTATTGCTAGAATTGAGTTGAAGTCCTCTGTTATTACTGATCTTGTTAACTTTGTCAAGAATTAGTCCTAGTTCTTCCATGTCATTACAAAGTAGTACTGTATCATCAGCGTACCTCAGATTACTGATCAATCTACCTCCTATCGTAATTCCTGTCCTGAGCTCATCCAATGCTTCATGCATGATGTGCTCTGCATATATACTAAACAAGTGAGGAGAAAGTAAACATCCTTTGTCTAACTCCTTTTCCAACTTGAAGCCAGTCAGTCAATCCAACACCTGTTCTTACTATGGCTTCTTGCTCCTTATACAAGTTGGCTATCAACCTGATAGTGTGTTGAGGAAAACCCATTCTTTTCATTACTTCCCACAGTTTCACATGCTCAACACAGTTAAAAGCTTTAGAGTAGTCTAAGAAACGCATTACGAGAGGGAGTCTGAATTCTTTATATTTTTCTATGATCTGTCTAAGGCAAAGGATCTGATCTCTGGTGCCTCTACCTTTCCTAAAACCTGTTTGTTTCTCGGGCATCTCTGCCTCAACTTTGGCCTCAGTCCTATTTAGCATGATCTTTAATAAAATTTTGCTTGCATGAGATATCAAACTAATAGTTCTATAATTCTTGCATGCCTTCATATCACCTTTCTTGTGTAGTGGTATGAAAACTGACTTCTTCCAGTCTCTAGGCCATGATCCTGTCTCCCATATCCTTGTAATCAATCTATGAAACACTCTTATCCCTCCATCCCCTGTGGCCTTATTAACTCTGCTGGGATTTCATCTGCACCTGGGGCCTTATTGCTGTGGAGCTGCTTAACTGCTCTTTCAACTTCATGCCTAAGTGGAGGAGGTTCCAAATCAAAATTTTCTTGGTGGGAGGACTCCACATTTTCTTTATCCACTCTGCTGTACAGTTCCTCACAGTATTCTTTCCATCTGTTTTTGATTTCCAACTCTTCTGTTAGTAATGATCCATTCCTGTCTTTGATGACATTCAATTTAGGCATGAACTTGTGCTTTAAGTCACGAACTAAATAAAATATCCTTTTATAATTATGCCTTCTCATCTGGAACGCTATTTCTTCACATTTATTAGTATAGAACTTTTCCTTATCCTGCTTGATGGCTCTTCTGATTTCTCTGTGTAATCTCTTGTATTCTTCGGTCCCTGTGTCTCTTTGTTTTTCCAACCGCCTTCTTTTGATTAGTTCTCATGTTGAATCTGATATTCATGGGTCTCTTGGTTTTCTTATTGGGCTGAGATACGTCTTTGCTGTATCCTGTATTATCATCTTGACTCCTTCCCAAAGCATTTCTGGTGAGTTCTCCTCATTGGTCTCTAAAAAATCATCCAGCCGAGTTGATGTTGCTTTTGTGAATCCACTAGGAATTACTCTAACATCCAATCTAGTGGAATGTGCCTGACCTGGAAGTTTTCGAAGTCTAAGTCTTACTTTGGCTCTTACCAGCTGATGGTCTGTACCACAATCTGCTCCAGGACAAGTATGCACATCAGAGATGCTTGTCTTCCACAGCTGGAGAGCCAGGATGTAATCAATCTGGTGCCTTGACCTATCAATGTTGGATGTCTAAGTATAGGTCCATCGTGGATGTTTCTGGAAGCAGGTATTGGTAATAACTAATCTGTTAGCACGAGCAAATTCCAACAGTCTTTCACCATGGGTGTTACGTTCACCCAGACCAAGCATGCCACACTCCGGCCTGACTCTCATACTCTTTCCCACTTTTGCATTTAAGTCTCCTAAGATGTACAGTATGTCTCTCCTTGGTAGGCAGTCCAAAACAGTTTGTAAGTTTTCATAGAATTCTTCACTCTCTTCTTCAGGCCTATCCATGCGGGGTGCATAAACTACCACAACTGCTACATTGGTATGCTGAGCCTTAAGTCTAATGGAGAATATCCTATCATTAATGGGGTTATAACCAAGAAGGCTTCTTGCCTGAGTTGTCTTCAGTATCACAGCTACCCCATGATGTTTTGAGTCACCACCTGAGTAAATAACTAGCTTACCATCCTGTCTTTTGAAGTGACTTTCTCCATTCCATCTGGTCTCTGTAATTCCCAAGATGTTAATTTTATATCTATCCATCTCTTTACTGACAATCTCAAGAGTACCCAACTGTAAACCCCGGACATTCCATGTACCTATGTAAAATTCCTTTCTAAGATTAATCTTATACATTCTGTATTGCTCATTCATGGTATCACTGACTTTTGATGGAGACTGTAATATACTTCTTGAACAGGACCCTCTGCCTAAGCCCTGAACGCAGATCTGACTATTCTGTGCGACAGCCGATGCAGCATGAGATGCATTATTAGGCACAATCATAGTAGCATTTTGGAGTGAAGTCTGCAAGAAGAAAGTGGTAGGGTTGCAGAGGCCCTTTCCACATAAGATGAAATAGCAAAATAGGAAAGATTCACCCCTAGCCCTCGAATACGCTAATAGCATTGCGGGGAAGGTAGGAAGAAGAAAAGAAAGAAGGAAAGAAAAAAAAAGGGAGGGACCAGTCTACAGATAATATAACAGATGTATATTACATGAAGTAAGGCATGGTCCAGCATCAGGTACCTCGGGTTTGCTATGCCCATACTCACTAAAGTGATCCCTTGAGGAACATTATTGTTGAACAGCTGTATATTAATGATACTGGGAGGGTCTTGAGCATGATATTGTAGCTAATACAGAATTCCTGCAGAATGATTTAAACAGATTGGCTATACGGACAAATGACATTTAATGTTAGTTTAGTGTTTCAGTGCATTAGGTCATGCATTTTACACAGAAGACATAGAGTACTGTATTAATGGAAATTTGTGGAAGTAGTCACTGAAGCTAGAGACCTAATGTTATTGCAAAAAAAGTGAATTAAAGTTTAGGTATTATATTTCTAAGGTGGTTAAGTTATCTCATCAGATATGAGCACTGTTAAAGAGAACACTAACTGGTAGGACTAAGTTATTTTTCTACTTTATAAGGTTTTAATTAGACCATATCTAGATAACTGTGCACAAATGTGGTTATCTGTGTTCGAAAGAGATTTCTCCCTCAATTGAAAAGATTCACCAGTGAGTAACCAAAATGATAACTGGCCTATGGCCCAGCCATTTGGGCATATGAGGACAGTTGGAGGAAATGTAGTACTCACAGTTTGAGGAATAGATGGAGGAGAGGAGATTTCATAGTAGCTTGTATGTTTCTATCATATCTATTCTTATATATTTCTGTCATAGTAACTTGTATGTTTACATAATAGACACAGGTGAGATTTATGCAGCATATGAAAATGGAAGCAGAACTCAATGTCATCCATGGACATGCTTATTGTTAAAATCATGCTAAGTCCAGGTTCCTCTTGTAATTATTATTATTATATGACACCCCCAGGGAGTCAATAGACTCATCGAGGGAGGGCACCTACTCTACAGCTCTCTGTCTCCACCACTAATTCACCAACTACAATGAACCACAACTACACCAATGCTATCTACTGCCCACTACGATCACAGACTACTTTCACAGATGATCCATGCCCACGGCAGGATTCGAACCCGCAGCCTTTTGACTGGAGAGTGGATATGCTGACCACTCGGTCAACCATGCTGGCTAGTTGGTAAGTGTATGGAATGGACCACCATTAGGTAATGTGTCTTCATTAAATGCGTTTAAGGAAAGATATAAGTATTTAAATACTTATATCTTATATAATTTAAATGGGCCCTTCCTTCATGACATGCCTTTATAATGTTTCAAGATATAATATAGTACTACAAGATGGGAAGAATTGCATTAGCCAAAATGGTTGTATATCTCTTGGCTTTCTTCCTTCATGGTACCACAACCAAAGATCTAAGTCTATACCAGGAGAAATAGCTGCAGATAATTTACACTTCCATTACCAAATTTCATATTTGGAATGATAATGCATTCATATATCGGGACTTTTCTCCAGGTATCTACTGTGCTTACATTTACACATATATATATAAGTTGTCTTGTTAATCATGTTTGATATTTGGCTTTGTGCAGCTGCCCAGTTGCAGAAACTGATACTGTTCTATTCTATACATAGTTATTCTACTAACCTGAACCTGTGTAGATGTTTGGTCTCTTGATATAAGATATGAATAGAAAATCTTAGCTGAGGTGGCATCTCCACATTTCTGTCAGGTGATAACATAGCTGTAATTAATTTTGAGTGACATATTTGTTTAACAATAATTGGAATTGATAGACCACTGATATGTAATCCTTTTAATACATAATTTTCAGTCTCAAAGTTTTTCTTCATGTGCAGTTGATCATATACAGACAAATGCAGTTAATTCTTAGGAGCACATTTATTAGCTTTAGAGCCTCTGTAGCTCAGTCGGTATAGAAAAGTCTGGTCAGAAAGACCTGGGTTCAATTCCTGTTATGACATGAGGAACCTTATCTGGTTTCTTTTGACTAAAGTTTGCCAGTCTCATATGGAGGTGGAAGGTTTTTCTCTTAGAAACTTGGGTTTTTCATCCTTCAGAACAGGCAAACTGGCCCTGACACAAATACTCCCCCCCCCCCCCTAATGTCAAGCTCTACAGCAAGTCGGTTGGGAGTGCGTGTAAAAAAAAAAAAGCGCATCGTGTAAAAGGCTGACCCCAAATAAATGAAAAAAGACACATGAAAAAGAAGAAGAAGAAAAATATTTGTTAGGTTTTTATAGCAGTATAAGCCACAGAATGATCCTATATTTATCTATGCATACTTACTTCAACATAGAATATAGTGAAGTTCAAATATAGAATGTAGTTTGTTTAGCATAGTCCCACATTTCTGGTTCATTTTGCATCCAGTTGACTATCTAGAAATAGGATATACCTTACTATCATGAGAAATGGACAAAGTCCTCAGTACTTTGCATTCATTCTATCTAACATAAAGTGTTCCTTCCAGTTAACTGGCTTACCCATTTTACACAATGCAACTTAAATTTGTGTGGAGCTGTATTATATTTGAATTTGTACAAATAATATACAAATATTTGTGTAATATAATATACAAATATTTGTGTATTATATTTGAATATCATCTCATTTCTAGTTTTATATAATGAGATGATATTCAAATATAATACATATACATGGTGGCCATATGTAAAGAGGAGGTGTTCAGAACCCTGTAGCAAAAAATGTATTGGACGAAATTCTACCAAACTTGGTGTAAGTACACTTTGGAATATGGAATTTTCATTTATGGAAAAAAACAAAAATGAAAAGTACAAAATTTTTCCACCAGCAGACAAATAACACTAGAATTGCATGGTACTTGCATAATCTCACTGTGTCTACTGAAGAGTTGGTGGATATAAGGAAGACTGAAATGGATTTGCATCATTTTGATAAGACTGAAGTGCAATGGATCTCCCCTTACCAGAACATGCATTGCTAGTCAAATTTTACTATCAACAATGCGGTCATGCTAATGCTGTGCTTTGAGAATTTTGACATTTGAAGGATAGGAGAAAAGGTCCAGTGATAATAAAAAATCTTAGAAAAATGATTTTACAATTTCAAAATAGTAGATCTTTATCAGCGAGGTCAGGAAGAGGACACAAATGGATTATTCCTAGACAAGTTGATGCATTTGCGACTACCATCATGGAACACGGAATGAATAATGCACAAGGGTCCAGCAGTGCTTGGACAATATCAAGGCAACTGGATATGCCCTACTCAACTGTGTAGAAAATCCTGCATCAAATGTGAGGTGGTGATGCTGAAACTCAACTGCAGTTTGCCATGATGTTCTTAAGTTCTAATGGAGGGATGATGCATGGTCGTGGAAGATCTTGTGGAGTGATGGAGCACATTTTTATCTGAACTGTAGTGTTAACTCCCACAATTCCTACATCATCATCATCATCATCATCGAATTCCTGCCATGTACCCTCAAGGGGTGTACAGGATATGATAGTACTACATGAAAAATTTACATCATTACTAATTTCCTATCTACAATTTTCATCCAAATCAGTCTGTTACTTGTCAAGTTATCAAATCACTATCAAACATTATCATTATCAAACATTATCAAATGTTATATTTCTATCATCTAAGGCACTTTTTACCATATCAATCCACCTATATCTTATTCTTCCTCTGGGTCTTTTTCCTGCCAACCTGGCAGAGAATACTTGTTTTGCTAATCTTTCCTCACCCATTCTGTTTAAGTGACCATATCACTGAGATTAGCTCTGCTAACACATTCCTGGATGCTGACAATGTCAAGTTCTTTCCTAATATCCTAGTTTTTATTATGATATTGCCATTAATGCCATCTGTTCGTGCTCCTAATCTTTCTCAAGACTCTCATATCTGCAGTCTCTAGTCTTTGGTCAAGTGTTTTATTTCTGACCCAGCTCTCAGATCCATAAGTTAAAACTGGTTTGAACACTATCTTGTATAGTGTTCAAACTGAGCTAATTTAGTGTTTCAACTAATTTCTCTCTTATTCCATATGAATTTATTCAATTGACTTCCTATCATAAAAGCTTTATTGATTCTGTTGTCTATTTCTATATTTAATTTACCATCTTCACTAAAAATCGTGCCTGAGTAGCTGAAATGTTTACTTGTTCCACAGCTTCTCCATTCACAATGCAGTTGACATTTTCAGTGATTCTGCTTATTTTCATTGTCTTTTCTTGTTATTGCTCACCTTCATACCATATCTATTACAACAGTTATTCAGTTTAGTCAGGGAATCTTGTAGACTTGTAGTGAATTTATTTAGAAGTATAACATCGTCTGCATAAAGCAAAGAGCTGACATTAACATCTCCAATTTCGATAACAGGTTTAATACCACTTTCCTTCATAATGTGATCCATATAGATAATGAATAACAGAGGGAATAATGTACATTGTTAATAATTGGTGGATTTTTATATAGAGGATATTCACAGATATTATCTTAATATTTAATCCTACCATAGAGATAATCTCTGTTTCTAACAATTATTTTTTTAATTCCGAGTGTACCTATATGTTATCATATGCACAAGGGTTCACTCCAATTGGTGCAATGATCTTAACTCTTTCTTTCAGAATCCAAATAATCACTGACTCAAGACCAAAATACAAAATAAACACATTTAATAAAACAAAAACAATATATATACACTTCAAATAACTTTACATAATTAACTACAAATTTAATTGGATCCAAGGCCTTTTTAAAATAAACTTACACTTAAGACTAAACACCTTGTTTTCAAAATGACAAAATGTTCATAGCCAGTTTCTCTCTCTGTCAAGGCCCTTTTCCAAAGATATATGACTCTATTCTTCATTTTCACAGGATCCTTTTTCATCACTCATATAGTACACATTAATTTTTCCTGACTTAATTCTGTCTCTTTTCCAGTAGAAATAATAGTCAGATCCGGCATCCTTAATACAGATGAAACTTCCTAATCAAAGTTTTCTCGAACATTCCTTTAGAACGTAAATAGCAAATTCTTCTTTTATTCACTAAATGCTTATTGACAGTCTTAACTCTTCCAATTAAAAAAAACTTACAGTTCTACGATTCCCTTTTCGGAATCTACTATAAATCTTTCAATTAGCATTTCATCCAATATTCCATTTAAAATGCATATAGCAATATTTTCTTTTATTTATCCACATACTTATTCCACATTAAAACTTAATAGTTACACAATTCCTTTTTTCGAAATATACTATTAATTTTCCTCCGACTGTCACATAAAAAAAAAACTCAAGTTCCTCTGAATCTAAATATCTGCCGGCCTGTGTTCTAAATTCCTTCCGAACACTGTCTTGTTTACAGCCGTTACTCAGATACCGAACATGTCAGCTGTCAATCACACATCAAACTTCTCGGCGAGCATGTGCACTCCTTGAAAATGACAAGCAAGAAACTAGGTGTAATGGCTGGCACGTTGTCTCCGTTAGCAACAAGAGAATGTCTTCATAAAACACAACTTTTGATAATTTTAAATTACAATAAAATTCTTGTAAGTAATACAAATATCAAATCCAGTAAGTACATAAATTTTTAACTTCTTTACATATTATTTTTGACAAAACAATTTCAATAACGGGCACATCGCAAGTGCCGACAATGCGTGTTATGAAACTAAAACTAATAAACATTTTAACATAACAATTCATAAAAATATTTAGAATTTTAATTATGATTATTTTTACAACATCCTTGTCTCACAACAGATTTTTTTCTCTCATTTCTTTCTACATTTTTCTCTCATCCAGAGATTTTTATTAAATACAAAGTTAAATATTATGTTTGTAATTGCGGTTGTAATTTTTAAATGCTATTAAATTAATTATGGTGATATAATAAAGTAAAACTAATCTCACAAGTAGCTCAGACGTGAATATATTTCACGTGCAAAACACTGTTTTGCTTTCTTGGGAAAAGGATTAAAACTAAGTATATAATTTCATGGTATCTCTTCAATGTATTATAAACCCAAGGTAAAAAACTTTCTACATTTTTCTCTCATCCAGAGATTTTTATTAATAAGATCGAGCACCTTTAGGCTATTTGTATATGGGATATATATGATTTCTGCATTACTTTGAGGTTTGCGGGAAAAGGTGGGTCGATGAATCGACTGTGAGATGCGGTGATTAATACCCTTGGAGGGTAATGAATGGCAATGCTGTAGCCAATGAAGCTCGACTATTGCTGTTACCTCTCCTGCCATGATCAGAGCTTTAATAGCTCAATAACACCTTATCCCTACACTGTCCTATACAGATAATGGGGAAGATGAAAAGCATTTCTTGCTTCGCCCCTTTAAGCCAGTCCTTATAAGGACTATAAGGACCGTGGTATTTCTCCCGGGTCTGACTCCCACTGACGAGACATCAATAAAGGTCGAAATTGGTCTGAGTAGTGGCTCTTCCCATTATGCATAGCATTATACGCTTCCAAAAGGGAGGTAGATGCTTTGCATTATGTGATACATACTAAGGCATGTGATATGAAGTCATTAGCCTCTGTATATAAGTAGCTCAGACCTGAATATATTTCACATGCAAAACATTGTTTTGCTTCCTTGGGAAAAGGATTAAAACCAAGTATATAATTTCTTGGTGTCTTTAATGTAATTTCATAAAGTGACATACCTTAATAGAAACTTCATGTTTTAATTAAAAATATGGTTTTGCAATACCATATTTTAATGTAAAATCTCTTTAGTGTAATTGGTTTATCAGCTTTTCATATTTTATTATAGCTTTAATTTGTATGTTTTCAGAGCATCTTTTTAAAGGTATTCACTATGCTGTCAACTTTCCTGCTCTCCTTCAAGAAATTATAGAAGAGGCTAGACATTTAGAACGACTTGGTTTTAAAATTCCAGAGCTGGCATTAAATGTAGCATTACAGGTTAGATGTCAGTTTAATTTTTAACACCTGTACATTCAGTGCTTGAGAAGCTATTTTAATTTTTTATTTGTCTGCTCTACTAAAGATCACCTTTTATTCTTTGTACTGATAGATTCACATTTAATGTTCAGTGAAATTTTGTCCTTCTTAGATTAATGTACTCTATAGAAGATAGTAATTTATTCACTTTCTGTAATTAAATGGAATTTGAGTTTAAGGAAAAGGTTATTAGACCATAATATTGCTGGATTTTTCAAAGACTGTCACCAGGATACTATATGTAAATTGCAATAAGTGGAGATGGATATAGCTGGTATTGGATTCTGAATATATAGAGATTTAAGTAATTATTATTTGGTTCAGAATCCAACATGATCTTCCATCACAAAGGCTAGACTTGTAAATATATTTAATGTGAGTTACTTATTTATAATTTAATATTCATATAACTACCTTTAATTTTGTCTAATATTTAATTATTTAATCAAAGATATATGTATTAATAATGAAAAGACTGTATTAAATATTATTAAGCTATTTTATTTATTACTATGTTAATGTTATAAGAATTTGTATTTGATAATTTAACTGTGCATTAATTGAAATGTAAATATTCTCTATTCCTATTTGTAGAAGTTTAATGTTATGCATTAGCTCAATTTTATTATGTTTTGTTTTGTTGTCATGAAGATGTATGTAAGTGAACGAGCACAAGTTTGGAACAGCACATGAAGAGAATGTTGAAAATTATTGAAAAGAGTTTTAGTCAAAGAAATCACGAGAACAATTTAGGTGGGAAGAACGCATATATAAAGGAGGAACGCTGAAAATAAAGATAGAGAGGAAACAGAGAGAGGATTGGCATTGGGTTGGGATCGGAGCTTTGGGCATTCGGGAATCAGAGTGTAATAATAGCGAGTCGGCGAGTTACTCAAGCAGCTAATTTAAGTCTACTAGTCAAGAAGCAGTTAGCTAATAAGTTTTAGAATAACAATTATACCTACAGAAAACAACTGAGAGACTATTAAATAGACTAGTGATACTTGAGTTGAGATTTAATTTCAGCGCCGACCTTTCAAGGACATATGGAACCTTGAAGCAAAGCACGAAGTTACTAAAGAATAATAGAGGCTGTAAAGTTGAAGTTTATCGTTAGCTGTGTTTAGAATTATAGGGCCTAAAGAATTATTTGAATGCAGGAGGAATGAACAACTGTGCATATAAAATCTCAAGTTAAAGAATTATTGTGTATTGCCTTAATTAATGAGTGATCAGTAGTAGTTCAAGCAAGAATGCTTGTTTATGTGTATTGTGACCGATGATTAATTCAGTTATTGCTTAGAAGATTTATTTTAATGAGTGCCGTATACTGCTTAAAGTGTTTACAGTTATAAAAAAATGTTTGTGTGTAAGTTTTTGAAGAAAGAAGATTATCGGTAAGATTATTCCAACCCTTAATATTTCTATACAGAGAAGTGTGTGAGTTTCATCCTAGAATTTCCTTATACTAACAGTAACTATTATGGAAAATTAGCTGAAGTGTAAAATTAAAAGTGTTTGTTTGTGAAGAGGTGTTACTGCAATTTTTGTCGTATTTGGAACTAAGGAACTGTAAGAAGACTGTATTATAGAGATGACAGATTTACCATGGTCTGAGTTTGTATGATTGAATTTATCAGAGAAGTTAAAATGTTTGTGATATCTTATTTGAATAACTGATTTGAATTTAAGTGTAAAATTTGTGATTCTAAAATTAAATGTTTGTTTTTGTTAATCAAAAAATGTATTTTGCCTGAATCTCTTTTACTGCACCATTCATAAAATATTCGAACCAAAGCGGGTAAATTAAGTAAGTTAAATATTCTCGGCCAGTATATATAATAACAACATATAAAGGAAGGGTAGTTGAGAGTTGGTTTATTTTCAATTCTTGAACTAATTCAGATATAAAGTGGCGCAGTCTTTAAATATAAATTTTCTTTATATTTGAATTAGAAATCAACTTACAACTTATCAATTAGTTAAGAACATCATAATAGTAATCATGTCGAATCCAAAGTATAGATTGAGAAGAAGTAGGATCCAACACTGGTGATATGGACAATAGAGTGGCTGATAGACAAAAAACAGAAAGTAGTGTTAAATTCTGAATGAAAGGAATTATAATATAATAGTGTTTCATTCAGGATTTAACATAGTCTCCCATTCCCTGAGCCAAATTTCTCATCAGATAAATAGCAAATTATTTACTTACTGATGTATATTCCATAATTATAAAATAATTATATGTTCTAATAGCTATTAGTTATTTATCCTGTACTAATTCTTTGTAGAGTATATATATCCTATGTAAACTGTGCACGGAAACTCGAAACTTAATCCATTTGTGCAAACCATTGCCAAAGACATAGCTAGTATAACAGAAATTAAGTGCTGTATGAAATTACGAAGTTATCCGCTAGCGCACATTTTGGTGCTAGTTACTATGCCGAGCTAATGAACTTCCATGAAGCGAATTTTGGCACGAAGAAGGAAGGAGGAGACATGCGCTGTTAAATAATGAGAAGAGAGAGGCGCGAAGATTAGAACCGGGGTTGAAAAGACAAGGGAGCTCTCTGTTTCTCTCTTACTCTTTTGCAGGCTCTTATTTATATCCTGATTCTTATTCCCTCATCTTATAAATGTGAAAGACGAGAGGTATGATAGGGATTGCCAAGGAAACCTGAAGGATATTCATTTTTGAGCAAAGCAGGCATATATTCCCGAGCCAACAAGATCATTACAGTGAATCTGGATCCTATTGAACTAAAGTACCTAAGAGAGAAAGCTATTGAGAAGCAAGGAAGTGTTTTCCAGAACACTTGATAATAGGCAAAGTATATCACCCGTCCCGGTAAGGAAATCCTTTCTATGTCTTTGTGATTGTAATTACAATAAAGAAGAAGTGTATTGCCTTAATGACACTTCAAGTTTGAACGTGTGATATCTTGAAGCTTGTTCCAAGAGAACGTGATATAAGTTAGAAACTAACTTACCAAGAATTACTGTAATAGATTGATAGGACTTTAGAATTTCTTGGTGTGTATTTAGCGATATGTGTTTTGTATAACCTGGCTAAGCAGAGTCGACAATTGAAATATATTGAATAGATAACCTTTGTCTAAAAGTTGTGCTTAGAAGCTTATAACTCTAAGAAGGGCAGAAATCTATATGTTAAGAATTTAACATATAGATTTCTGCTAATTCTATTAATAAGAACTTCTTTATTTCATGATCATTTTAGTTATGTTTAGATCTTCTTAGATTAATGTAAATTCATGTAATAGTGTATTAAATGTTTTTATTTAATTTGAATCTTGTGCTTGCCTGAGTTCATTTCATTGCACCGCTCATTTAACAGTTTGGATCTAAGCGGGAACTCTATTTAATGTGAAAGTAAGAAAAGATTAGAGAACCATGACTGCTATATAACTTAAAGGTAATTTGTCTAAGGAAGGTTCTGTCTCATTTAGATTACTGTAGCATTGTACTTGCTGATGATTGATTCCTTAACATTGTTCTTACAACCATGGACACAGAGTGGCGCAGTTAAATATAAATTTTTTTGTGTTCAAAAATGGAATCAATCAACAGAAAGAACTCTGGAATTACCGACCTCTTTGATAACCTCCCCTATTGTTTTTACTCTTATACAGTATTACCCTTATAGAGATTAGGCCTAGACTGTCTCGTGACTGAATACTGTATTCAGGCAAAAATGGAATACACAACAAAGAAGAAAGACGTCACAACAGTAGTACATAGTAAAGCAATATGTAAGTGAATGCAAGTGATGTGCCAGATAATTCCATGCTACAACCACTGTTGTTTAAGTTGTAAGTCAAAGCTGTTAGGGATGATCTGAAGGAAAATATCCACTGTGGGTTGCTGCTGATGATGCTAAGTCAGTGAGGCAATAATAAATGAATTTGATGTAGAAATCCTTCAGTCCAAATTATAAATTTTGGACTGAAGATATTGTAATCTGTATATTTTTTTTAATGTTTTTTGAGTGCATTGCATGACATTGATGATCTTGACAGATCTTAGAACATATATTGGCAGCTCAGGGAAAAAAATGCTTGCACAATCAATTATGTCAAAAAATACACTTGTAAATAGTGATAAGGAAGTTATTATTCCTCATTATGGCCTTGATATTATTGCATCTGGGCTTCTCTGCTCAGGAAACTGGTTAGGATTCAGAAGGTGATAAAGATTCAGAATAAGGATAGATTTAGAGGTATGTTGGATGAAAAATTGGATTAACAGATAGAAGAGGCATGATTATGGAAACATATAAGTTACCAAACCTCAACAAACCCCACTCAACATCAACAGATCAAGATTGGCATCATCAACATAAGAAGCATCAATTGAAAAGAAATGGAACAGAAGAATTGGATAAATACCAGATAAACATAATAGGTGTTACTGAAAAAAGAAGACATAAAAAGCGAAGATCTTTCTAAGCAACAAATACAAGATATTGTATTCAGGCAATAATAATCAGGGAAAAGGAGAAGTTATAATATTCAACACTAAATATGAGGATAATCTTCTTGAATGGCAGGCAATATCAAGTAGAGTGATATGGACTAATATCAAAATGGGGAACTGGACAATGAGACTTATTTGTACTTATGGTCCCACATAAGTTGGAAGTTTTTCTACTTGGTTATAATATAAATTAAAGATGCTAAGAAAGTATTTTTTGGTTTAATCCTTTATCAAAGTGTAAGCAAACAAAGCTTGCAACTGAAGTAATTCCAGGACCGGGCAACTCGTATATAGAGGCTAATTACTTCACATCACTTTCCTTAGTATTCCATAATGCATTATGGTAAGGGTCACTACCTAGATCTGTTTCAACCTTTATTGAGGTCTCATCACTGGAAGCCAGACACAGAAGTGATACCAAAGTTGAAGTAATGCAGAAGTCACATTTCCATATATGAGTAGCCAAAAGGTGTCACAGCTTATTACTAAAATACTCTGGATTAGAGACAGAAGTTTTTTCACTTTATACTATAAATTAAAGATGCCAAGAAATTATATTCTTGGTTTAAACCTTTATCCAAGTTTAAGCAAATAAAGTTTGAACCTGAAATAATTTCAGGACTGGACAACAGAAGGTTCTACTGAGGAAGAAGTGGAGGAATTTTTTGAGGCATTAGAGAAGGCAGCTGACACAATGAAAAAGAAAAGTTGCTCCTTGTCAAGTATGGCTGTATATATTTGACAAAGATTTGGGAGACAGTCATCTTAAGATGACTGTCTCCCAAATCTTTGTCAAATATATACAGCCATACTTGTTGAGGTTTGGAGTATGCTTCAGGCCTCCTGTCGATTCCAAGAACAATCTCTCTGACTTATAAGAACTTCTGTACAGTACTTTTGTTTTTTTCCAATTGATTCTTTGTGCAGGGGTTTCCAAGGCATGATCTGCTAGACCCAACTTGCCATAGTGATAGTGCCGGATGTATTTTCTGTGTTCACTGAGGCAGATGTCCACAGTTCTTCCTGTCTGTCCATAGTAGGCTCGATCACATGAACAGGGCACTTCATAGACTACTAGATCGATAAATAAGAGATTCTGTCCTTATGTGAGCAGATGAGAGCTGCCAATTTGGCTAACGGTTATACATTGCATTGCTGATGTCTCTTAAGCACTCTAGATATCTTTTCAGATGTGCCTTGAATGTATGTCTGGTCTGGGGTCTTTCAGAGGCAAAGCAGTGGCACGTAGCTTTGCCCCAGAGGCAAAGCTACGTGCCACTGGACGGGGCCCCAGGTTGCAGATTGGGGAATGGCTACCAGAGATGGTGGCTAGCTGCGAATAGCCAATAAGCAGTCCCGGACAAGAGGTGCAATACTAACAGGACATGGTGGGTTAGTGGACAACTCCAGTAACTCTATAAAATGCCACAGAAGTCCAATGAAGGTACTGCATCATGAGCTTAGGCCACCCTAAGCCTAAACATAACCTATATGCTTCTTCTTACATCTCTCCCTAGCTCTTCAAGGAAGACTGAGGGTTTGTCAGATAGGTATCGATGTGCTGACAGTAAAAAGAAAATACGATTGAAATCTGATGCCTCAAAGAACAAGAGAAAAGACTCATGCCGGCTCGGATGTCGCCCGGTTAAACAAAGTCCACGTCCCCAATCGAGCAATCAGGGTTGAATCAAAAAATCAGCTACTGAAAACAAAGACAAATAAAAATACAACTCAAGCCTGTAAAGGTTGGAATATAAATAGGTGCATGGAATGTCCATACACTATGGGCAACTGGAAAATTGCAGTTGCTTCAAGAAGAAATGAAGAAATACAGATGCGACATTTTGGGTATTTCAGAAATGAGATGGACACTGTCAGGAGAAACAAATGGTGGAAAAGTTCTCTGGTCAGGAAATGAAAGTACGCATGAAGCAGGCATAGGTTTTCTGCTAAGCAACAAGGCCTATCAGGCAATGATAGGATACAAACCAGTTAGTAAAAGGATAATAGTTGCAAGATTCAGTGTCCAACCATTTAATATCACAACCATTCAAGCATATGTGCTCGCTGCAGAGAGTGCAGATGAAGACACTGAGATATTTTACAGAGATCTGCAACTAGAAATTGATGAGGTACTGAAGCAGGATATACTCATCATTGGAGGAGCTGGAATGCAAAGATTGGCAGAAATAACACAGGATGGGAAAAGGTTATGGGAAAATTTGGATATGGAAAAAGAAATAAACGTGGAGAGATGCTTCTGGAATTTGCCACTGATAACAACTTGATAATTTGCAATACCAAATTCCAACAAAAAGATTGTCATAAATGGACATGGCGCCCCTTTGATGGCAGGCATAGGAATATGATCGACCTGATATTAATAGATCAGAAATGGAGAACATCAGTTCAACAGTGCAGATCATTCTAGGGAGCTGATATTGATTCAGACCATGGCTTAGTGATTGCGAATATAAGACCAAAGCTGAAACAGAAATATAAAGGAAAGTTCCAAAAGGCTACAGACATCTCAAGACTAAATGAAGACAGGCTAAGAACACATATCAAAACATACGGGAAACTAAGCTTAAGACCACAAGTGAAAAACAAAATATAAACACAAGAGCAGAACGACTGACTATAATAGTAAAAAAAGCAGTAGAGGAAGTAATTCCTGAAAAAGAGAAGATCAATAAGAAATAGATAACTCAGGAAATCCTGAAATTGGTACAAGAGAAAAGAGAACTGAAACTTAAAAGAGAGAATTCAGAGGCAGCAGACCAGTTATACTGTCAAAAATGCAATGAAGTATGGAAAGCAGCAAGATCTCATACAGCCAAATGGCTGGAGGACCAATGCAAAGACATTGAACAGTACTATGGAGAACACAAAACTAGAGAGGTCTATTAACTTATAAGAAATGTCAATAGGAAGTGGCAAACAAGATCAGTAGCAGTCAAAGATGAAGATGGTAGAGTATTGATGGACAAGACTGAAATCATACACAACGGACAACATATTGCAGTAAACTATATAAAAATCAACTAAATAATACTGCAACAGAAGTAATCAAAGAACTAAAAGAAATCTCTCCACCAGCAGAGATCTTTGAAAATGCCATCTTGGAAGAGGAGGTGAATAAGGCTCTAAAACATCCCAAGAACAATAAGAGTCATGGAAACGACAATTTCCATGAATATTTTGTTTTTCACTTGTGGTCTTAAGCTTAGTTTCCTAATAGGTGAGATGCTAAAATATGGGGGAGAATTGGTTGTAAAAGAAATGCATAAACTATGAAATATGGAGATCAGGGTATGCCCCCAAAGAGTGGAAAAAATTGGCCTTGGTTGTTCTTCATAAGAAAGGCAGTGCTTTAGAATGCACCAATTACAGAACTATTGCACTAATGAGTTATCTTAGCAAAGTGCTGATGAAAGTACTTACAGAATGCCTGAAGGGTCATATGGAGGTACATCTTCTGATGAGCAAGCTGGATTTTGAAAAGATCGAAGTACAGTGCAACAAATACTCGCACTAAGACTAATAGCAGAGAAAGCTTGAAGTAAGAACAAAAAGATATACTGTTGTTTTGTGGACTTCCAAAAAAGCATTTGATAATATTGACCAAAATATAACATGGGCTGTCTTGGAATCCTATAGTGTGGACAATAAATTGATCCACCTGTTGAAAGATATAAACAGCCAAGCACAAGCAACAGTCACGATAGTAGGTATGACTGGAAATTGGTTTGCTACTAGTTAAGGCACAAGACAAGGGGATGCAATATCACCAACCATCTTCATCATGCATCTGGGAAAAGACATTAGATAAGATCAAAGAAGAAGGTGGAGTCATTTCAATAAATGAAATGAGAATAAACTACCTCTGTTTACAGATGACATTGTTTTGATTGAAGAAGATGCAGCAAGGCTGGAAAGGACCCTGCAAACACTATACACAGATGGAAAAAGATATGGACTAAATGTCAATTTCGAAAAAACTAAAACAATGAATGATATTCAGACAGCAGGAGTTACTGAACAAAGTTACCATTGAAGGATTTCAACTGGAAAATGTGGAACACTTCACATTTCTTGGATGCCACATGATGCATGATTTGGACCCCAAAAAAGAGGTAAAAATTAGAATAGCCAGAGCAACAGCTATCTTAAAAGCCATGGACAAAATATGGAAGAGCCGAACTATAAAGATGCACACTAACTGCATTGTGGAAACCTGTATCTTCAGCAGCATGCTCTATGGATGTGAGGCTTGGGTGTTCCTGAGCGAATCTGAAAGGAGGACATTGACATTCGAGAGGAAGTGCTATAGAAAGATATTGAAGATAAGCTGGATCCAGAAAGTGAACAATGAGGAAATCTGTAGACGAATACAACCAAAAAGAAAACATGATACAGAAAATAATCAAAAGGAAACTATATCTATTTGGCCATATATGTAGAATGAACGATGAGAGAAAATTAAAAACTTTGCTGTTTGGAATGATTGAAGAAAAGAACAAAAGAGACCAAACAGAGAATGGGGTGATGACATTGTCAAATGGTGCGTAAACTCTATACACAAACTGAGTCATCTTGTGCAAAATAGAATGCAGTGGAAGAATCTTATTGATTGTTGTTGTTGAGTGTTGATTGATTGATTTTATTTATTCGTATGGAGTTTCCTCCCTTATTCTCCTCCGTCCCTACTGGGGCTAGTTGAGCCCTCTAATGGTGTTAAGTATTTATGGCTGTAGATCCGTGTCTGTTCACGGGGCCAGTTTGCCTGCTTGCAGGATGAAAAACGCCAGACAAACTGGTGGAAAAAACCCTACTGCCTGTGCCCAAGACCGGTTAACTTGCTATGGCTGAGGAAGATCCTTAAATTCCTCACGTCTTCGACGAGAATCGAACCTGGGACACTCCTTCCCCAGTCATATGGTTGCGAAGTGCACAGCCACTAGGCTAACCACACGGATGTTGATTAATTGAATGTATGGGATGGTGATAGTTTTACTGTAGTCTTCTGTGGTAGACAATTGGAGGGATCTCTGGGGAGTATTTAGTATTTTGTCTATCTTATATGGATTATAGCCATTGGCTAAGAGGGTGTGACGTAGTTGAGTGAGTTGAGCAGTGAGAGCATTGTCGATGGAACAAATTACTCTAGGATATTATCGTACTGTTGAAATGGGTGATGGCGTGATTGTGCAAATATCTCCTTGTATGTATGGATTTTCTATAAACTGAAAATGATAAGGAACTATCTGGAAGACCTGTGATTAGTGTATACAGGAATAGCAGACAGTCATTAGCTTCCACTTCCATTTTTGGAAGTTGGTTATTTGAATGCACTAGGAATGTATCCAATGTGTCTGGGCCATGTGGCCAAATAGCACATCATCAGCATAGTGCAGCCAAATGAACGATGAGATTTTCTGCACTGGTTTGAGTGTTGATAGCTAGTTTTTCCAAGTGTTCTATGTAGAAGTTGGCTGGGGGGGAAGGGAAAAGCCTATTGCTGTCCTATCTAATTGTTTATATATTTTCCCTTTCTATGTAAAATAAAATGCATGTACTGTGAATTTTACATAGAAAGGAAAAATGTAGCATCATATATCAGGTTGGAAGTGTGACTTTAGTAAATCAAGGGCTTCCATTAATGGTACATTTGTGAATAGTGAGGTGATATCAAAACTTTTAAGGGTATGATTGTATTGGTATGATGATCAAAACATTTTAAGGTATGATTTTCTAAATACTTTTTAGGTGGGAAGAATTTTTAACAAAGGAGGGAGAATTGTTTGTGACAGTGGCTAGTAGCTTAGTTAAATGTCTAGCAAGGTTGTATGCAGGACTGTTTATGCTATCCACAATAGGGCATAAGGGTGTACCTTGTTTGTGAATTTTTGGTGCTCCATATATCCTGGGTGTTTTAATGTGGAAGGGCTTGAGTTTGTTAACTGTTTCTTTAGGCCAGTGACTTTTTTCAATAATTTGAACACCTTATTCTTTTATGAGTTGGTGAATCTCGATCTATAGTTTTGTATGTTGACTGATCTTGTAGAAGTGTATGCATTTCGTTTTCATATTTTGTTGAATTTATCACGACAGTTACATTCCCTTTGTCTGCTTTGGTTATAACAGTATGGTTATTATTGTGTAGCTGTTTTAGAACATTGATTTCCCCTATGTGGGATATTATTTTTGGGACTTCAGTCTTTGTGTTGTACATCACAATTGTTCAAACTAGTCCCATTGTTATACCGGATTGTTGTCATTTCATGTACTGTAACACACTGTTTTTGTGCTCTGAAGATACTAGATATACTTCTAGTGAAGTATTAGCAATAAGTTAATAAACAGTTATTTTCTTATCAGTCTGTGTTCTCATCTATACTATTAAAATTAATCAACATGTACAGTGAACAAATAAGGCTTTCTACACATTTGAGGATTCTTTACGGAGACGATATTGTACGCAAGACAGACAATATGGTAAGTGGAATAATAAATTTAGTTTAATCTTTGCAACGAGTTGCCCTGGTGTGTACCACCTTAACCCAGTCCTGAAGATACTTTCAGGCGCAAACTTTGTTTGCTCACACTTGGATAAAGGATTAAACTAAATTTATTATACTCTAACCAAGTGGAAAATAAACTTTCAACATGGTAAGTGGAAGTTGAAATTGGCATGTCAACTGAACAGGTTAGCCTTCTTAAAAGAGGTGCCTCTTGTCAGGCCATAATATCTGCTTGAGTCTGCATTGCTTTCCCCAATTTTGCACCATCTGCAAACAGCTGCATATCACTAGTTAAAGCCATCCCAATATCAATAACATACAAATTGGACAACAACGGTCCTAAAACTGACCACCAGTGACCTTCCTCTTGCAGGATGCTGCACCACTATATGCAACTTTGTGATACTTGTCTGAGAGCCAATCACTGATCCAACTCAGAAGTCATATCCAATCCCATCTGTTTTAATTAATTTATTAGTTGGGAAAGAATGCTATTGAGTCTACCAAAATCATTTGCTCAACTTATGGAGGTGTATTAAAGGTTAACAAATGTAAACAATGGTTTAGGAGATTTGCAGAAAAAAATTTTGTTCTCTCTGATTGTCCTCGATCTGGAAGACCTCTTACTCTAGATGACGATGCTCTTAAGACTCTCGTTGAATCAGATCCAAAACAAACCATACAAGAATTAGCAGAGAAACTTAATTCATCATGGTCAACTGTCCAAGAGCACTTACATAAGAGTGGCAAGGTTCTCAAACAGGGTGTATGGGTACCATATGAACTGTCAGAAAACAATAAAGCACAGAGATGGGCGATTTGCAATTCATTGTTGACCAGACAACAAAATGACCCCTTTTTGGAATGAGTCATAACTGGTGATGAAAAATGGGCGCTGTATAAGAATAATAAACACAAAAAACAGTGGCTTTCTCCAAATCAAACTCCAATTCCAATACCTAAAGATGGACTTCATCTACAAAAGGTTCTGTTGTGCGTTTGGTGGGATATTCATGGAATTATTCATTACGAACTCATGGAACAAGGTAAGACTATCACAGCAGCCATCTACTGTGAACAATTAGAGCGACTACATCAAGCATTGTTAATCAAACGTCCTGCGCTTGTCAATCGAAAAGGGGTAATTTTGCAGCAAGATAATGCAAAACTACATTCTGCAAGAATGACTCAAGAAAAAATTAGGCAGTTAGGATGGGAACTTCTACCACATCCTCCATATTCGCCAGATATTGCTCCTAGTCCCTATCACTTATTCAGGTCCTTAGAACACAACATAAGAAATAAAACCTTCCATTCGCAAGATGATGTCCAAAGGAGTTTGATATCGTTTTTTACTTCCAACGAAAAAACGTTTTTCAAAAAAGGAATTCTAAACTTAGTAGATCGTTGGAATAAGGTTATAATTAATGATGGTGATTATAGAATTGAATAATGTTAATTTGTTCTTTAATAAAATTTATATTAAAAATGTATTATAGTTCAAAAAATTGATGACTTTCCAGTCCCCCTTATATTTGGTGGTACCTTTCTTCAATTTTCTTGAATTGAAATTTTTTGCTATGGATACTATGTTATTGAATATCAGTGTTACTTTTTTTTTCTCCTTAAAAAACATGAATAATAATATATTTATTCTTTTTTTTTTTTTTTAACTGTTTGTGGTCCATTTCAAGGAATATCGAAAAATTTTATACATTGTAAACCTTATGTTTTTTATTTTTTCTAAAAGTTATTATTCTAAGACACTATTAAGACACTTATATTTCCATTTTAGTTTACTTTTTTTTCTTATAGGAATATGCATATTTCAGTTACAGAAACAGTTTAAGCAATATGCTGAAAAAATATAATGCAGCTTTGACGTTGCTAAATGATGCTGAGGTAAGTAGGTTAGCTTACATGTTTGCATGAAACATTATTTTGTTTCTGGTTAATTTTCTTTATAATCTCAAACTGAAAAGTTTATTACTTATAGTTCTGTTGCATTGTTTACCTGTAACATTACTTTAATATCAATATTAAGTTCTTGTTCAATGATGTGAATTCTTCATTCTTTTACTTATAGAATATCTTTTTGTGTTTATGATGAGTAAAAAGCACTTTTATTTTAATTGTTAATGAAAATTGTTATTATTTTCATCACCACTTTCTCCATTGAGTCAGCAGATTCATCATGGGAGGTTCATTCAACTGATAACATATTCATCACATTGAACCTTAAAATCTGTAATGCTCTCTACATTCACAACATGTTCTGGTAATGCAGTCTATTCACTCACAATTCTCCATGTAAAAAATCTACTCTTCACACCCTTCTTCACACTTTTACCTTCTTCTGCTCTTACCTTCTACTCTTTTTATAATCCCTTCTATATTAAACCCATATGATCCCCATTTGACTTAAACACCTCTATTATATCACCTCTTTTCCTTCTATCAACTAAAATCTGTAATTAATATTCCTTTAACCTTTCTCTCTCTCTTTCTCTCTCCATAACCAACATTCCAGAGTCCTGATATTATGTTAGTCACTCATTTTTGGAACTTCTGCAATGTTTTCACATCACAGTGAAAACTAGGTGAATAAAACCGAGCACAGTAGTTCAAGTTTAAGCTCACCAGCACTTTATACAGTGGTACAACCAACTTCATATATCAACATGTCAGTGTGCTTTTTATCATAGCAGCAATATGATGTCCTTGCAAAATTTGCAGTATATCCTGTAAACTTCAATGAAGCATTCAATTGAAACATCTCAATGTTATTATGTTTCAAATTACTGGCAACTTTCACTCCTTCAGATCTTGAATCTTGCCCACTTCCTGCAGCACAGTTCCATCAATATATTTCTGTGCTCCAAATTCAACATATTGGACTTATTAATGATAAAATTATAACCCCCATTCATTTGTTCAAGTTAAAAGTCTGTTCAAATTTTCATGAAGAGAATTAACATCAGCAGTGCTCCTTGTAATTTGACATCAGAAACAAAAACTGAAGCTCCCTAATCAATCCACATGAAATATCATTAACAAATAAGTTAAACAGCAGGGACTCCAAATTAGAACCTTGGGACATGCCAATGATTACTCCACTTTTTAGAGACACTGCCCAATTGTACACAACTTGCTGGTATCATTCAGAGAGCCAATCTCCGATCCATCTAACCAATATACTATCCATTCAATCTTTTGCAAATTGGATGCTAACTTCTCATGAGGTAATCTGTCAAATGCTTTTGCAATTTCAAAGACTTGACTAAGGTTGTCAAGTCTTTGAAATTTGTAGTCTTTGTAGGGTGCACGTAGAATGACAGAAGATAGAGATAGATGGAGGAGACTAATACATTGGTCACAAGTCTTCAACCACGGGGAAGACTGATTATGAAGAGGAGGACAGTAGAATGGATAATCATAAGATTTCCATCTCATTGAATACTCAGTATAGTGTCAAAACTATATTGATTATAGTCTGGAGGGTGTATAATTTCAAATTTTTGTTTGCCAATGTATTCTTGGTCATCTTGGAGGCATTCATGTAATAATTAATTATCCCAGCATATGTAATTTTTTTTATGATTATTCTTCTTATTAGCAGACCTTCCAGAAGTTAATAGACTTGTTATGGGTGGTTTCAGTGTACCTATCATATGTCACATTCCTTACAGTTTTTCATATTCTTCACATTGACAGTTGATTCAGCCGAAGCACTCTTCTCATCTACTCTTCCTACAAAAAATCTGTTCACACTCTTTCTTTCTCACTTCACTCTGATACATCCTTTATAGATGGTCTCTCATTCTTTCTGTCCACTTTATAAATAATCTTTTTGTATATCTGGAGTTCTGATATTATTTAGTTACTTGTGTCTTCTCCAGAGTTTTCTCATCTTTGCAGGAACCAGCTGACCAAATTTATGCATAATAGTTCAGGTATGGTTGGATAAAGGTCCTAAACAGTAGTACTATTTTCTCTTTATCTCTGCTTGTTTGTGCTTCTCTTACTGACAGAAACATGTGTATAAGAAAACAAGCCAAAAGAGTTAGTTTTTTTTTCTTCAGTGTATGGTTATTGAGAGAAACTAACTCCTTTGATGATTACAACATCACAGCAGTTGACAGTGGTGTAGAAGTCATTAGCAAGTAAAATTAAAAAAAAAAAAGTCTTACTGTTCATTATAGGCATGTGGTATGCTTATAATTAGGCAGTTATTTGTTGGAATATTGTGCAAATTTGGTTATCTGACATTTGAAGTGAAGAAGAGATATGGGCGAAGTTCGAGGAAGAGTAACTTCTCTGGGTGTAGAGCAATTGAGGGAATGCCATAGTTTGTGGTATGGCAGGAGAAGGTTTTACTGCATTGATATAGACAGTACAGATTACTCATAAAGCAGAAGGGAAGAATGAAAGACTATCTCTGGAAGTTAAGAAGGTTGTGAGAAAGGGAACTAGGAGCATTTCTGCTGAAAGTTGTTTGAGCAAGTTGCCTCCAATCTTGGCTTGTAATTCTTTGGTATAATGAAAATAATATATATATATATATATAAAACTTTCTGTCTGTTTGAATTTCTAATTTTATTGTTCATGTTATAAAATATTATTTCAGTTTTGTAGAGTTTATAATATGTTCAGTAATGATACTTTTAATTTATTAGATTTCTGTGCTTCATACTCAAGTTCAGCAGCTCCATAGAGTTATTTCACCAGGAATGAAGCGATTAAACTGGATATCGCTAGGTATTCTTGGATATTTGGATAAGTGTCAAAAGGTAAAATTCAGTATGTGGATGACACTAAGAATTAAAATTTTATTTTCACATATTTTAAACACTGGTGCTCTTCAGAAATGTGATATGGTTATTGAATAAGCAATATTGTTATGAGATTGAGCATTATTTAGAGTAAATGTTTTTACAGGTTATCTCCCACTGGGTAGGATACTCTGAGATCTCCAGAGAGTGAAGGACTCATCGAGGAAGGCTATACATCACCCAAACCAGCTATCATATCCTCTCTTAAACTCATTTACACTAGATGCACTCACTAACTGTAAAGGCAAACTATTTCACTCACTCACTGGTCTGTGAAAGAAAAATCTAGCTCTTACCAATTTTTTAACTACGAACTAACTTATCTTCCATGGATGCCCCATATTATCTCCCCACCTCCATACAATGAAAAAATTTCATCAGATGATATCCTGTAACACCAGTTGAGAGGTTTATAGACTTCTATCATATCACCTCTCTTTCTCCTGTTAACCAGCGTCTTCAGTCCACATACTCACAATCTCTTCTCATACTCTGAATTCCATAATATTGATATAATCTTTGTAACTTTTCTTTGAACCTTTTTCATGGATTCTTTATCCCCTTGGAACTTAGGAAAACCAAATCTAAATACAGTAGTCCAGTTATGGTCTTATCAAGACCTTGTAAAGAGGCAAAATCAATTCTTTCCTTACATGCGAAGGTTTGCTTCAGCATTGAAATTATCCTCTGAATTGTGTTTGCAGTTTTTGCTAGACCTTTGAACTTTAAATTCCTATCCACCATTATGCCCAGATCTCTATCCTCATCAGTTTCTTCTAGCATAACCCCACTAATATTATATGTCATTGGAAATTTCATCGTGCCAAAGTGCATAACTTTACACTTACTGAAATTAAACAGATAGCCATTTTCATCTGCCCAAATTCCCTGCCTATTCAAATCATTTTGTAAGTGCTGGACATCAGTAGAATCCCTGATTGCCCTGCATATTTTGACATCATCAGCAAACAATTGCACATCTCCTGTTAGACCCTTCCTAATGTCATTAATATATAGTTTGAACAACAATGGTCAAAGGATTGTTAACCCTGAGATATACCATTGGTCACGTTAAATCTAGCAGATTCACACCCACACTATACCACTTTTTGATATGTCTGTCAACCATCTACTTATCCAATTCAAGTGTTTATATTCGAAACCCATATTCTCCAGTTTATGCAACAGCCTTTCATGTGGTATCCTATCAAATGCGTTAATAAAATCCAAAGCATCACAGTGTACCCATTCTCTTTATCCAACACAGTCATAACATTGTTATAGCATGTGAGCAAATTACTAAAATATTTGCTAAACCAATGCTCACATTTCTCTGTGATCTATGAGTTCTTACCAATTTATCTAAAATCTTCACTGCCACACCAGAAATACTCACAGGTTGGTAGTTTGACACATTGGTTTTTGCACCAATCTTGTACAGCAGAACTATCATACATTCTTTCTATTCCTGTGGTATCTTTTCTTAGCTGAGGTTTAAGTTATATAAACATATCAAATGCTGAGCCATTTCCTCTGAACATGTCTTTAGCATACATGCTGATATGCCATGTGTCCCTCTTGCCATGTCCAATGCAGTAGTAGTAACATATACCATGTTACATACACCCACCTGGTTGATATATCTTAACAAAGTGAGCACTCATTAATTGAACAATTAATTCAAGTCTTCTCTTGAGAGAAGACTTGAAAGAATTACCGAAAGTAGCAAAAGAAAAGAGTGAGAGAGTTAAGATAGCGAGTCTGTTGCTGCGGTATATTATTATTATTATTATTATTATTATTGTTCCGGGCAACTCCAAGGAGTCGACAGACTCATCGAGGGAGGCCCTAACATCATGTCAAGAACAACTATTCGACATTGACACAGTATCTATCATACCTTGCCTTGAACTCATTCACGGTTGTAGCACCCACAACGGACTCTGGAAGCTTATTCCACTCATTCACCACTCTCCAAGTAAAAAATCTATTAAACAGATAGCCATTTTCATCTGCCCAAATTCCCTGCCTATTCAAATCATTTTGTAAGTGCTGGACATCCTTGTCAACCACGCTCTTGCCCAGCTTCCATGCATGGCCCCTAGTCCTCCCACCACCAGTCATATTTTCAAAAATATCTTCTGGATCAATCTTATAGAAACCCTTCAGTAATTTGAATGTCTCAATCATATCACCCCTTTTCTGCCTATCGACCAATTTCTGCAACCCACAAATCTTCAACCTATTCTCCTAAGGTTCATTCCACAGACCTGCTATCATCTTGGATCCTCATGATGGGGAGTAAGTGGAGAGGATCCTCTGGATCCTCTCCACTTCCTCCCCATCACGAAGAAACCCTGGTGCCCATAACTGAGCACAGTAGTCCAGATGGGGTCTTATCAAGGCTCGATACAGAGGAACAACAACTTGTTTGTCTCTGCATGTTAAAGTATTTTTCAGAAGCCAAGTGATTTGATGAGCTGATTTAGTCACTTTTGCAATGTGCCCCCTAAACTTCAATTCCCTATCCACTAACACTCCCAAATCCCTGGCATATGACAGAGTAGAGTGGAGGGCCATAATAGCGAATGACTCTATGCGTAGGTTATGCAGGAGGAGTGGTGTGGATGAATGAATTTGGTGTTTGGAGACAGGAAAAATTGTTGTTGAATGAAGTGAAAGTGGATATGCAGAATCAGGAAAAGTAGATACCCATGTTCGAACATAACCATGTTCGAAGGCATTTATATCTTTATCATGTTTGTATACCATAGCTGAACTTTTATACACATTTTTCCCATTCCTCCCTTGATGATCTAGTTTCCCTGACTCTCTGCATCAAGAAGTAATTTCTCCAGGCTTCTGATGCCAAATGAATTCAAGTGCAGGCCACCATTCTTATATAAATCTTTTCTGCCATCAAACACACCCACCCCACACGTATAAAAACTCACATCCATATCTCCTACATAGCCTGTGTGTGAAATCATTTGCTATCATCGCCCTCCTTTTTAACTCAGTACTATCATATCTAGGTTGTAATCCTACAATTTTTAATCTCTCACATTTCTTTCTCGCTTCTTCCAACAGACCTTTCATATCTTCTCTCATACTATGTTTGTCACCACTTAAATTATTAGTACCTACCAGCACTACCATTTCTTTTACATTTCTTTTTCGGTTTTCAATTACATTTGTCATATTTTTAATTTTCGCTCCCGGGAAACTAGAAGTGGTGACTCCCTCAGCAAGCACAAATTTTAAAATTGAGTCACCATACCATATTACCTCTTTTTTCTTAGATATTAACTGACTTACCTTGTTGTTATTAATATTTTGATGCCAAGTTCAGTATTTTCCTGCCTGTTCTTGTTCTCATCCTTTTTCTTATCTGTATCCTTTCTTATCCTTATTATATCTGTATAATATTTTCAGTAGTCTGCTATTGTTCATTCAATTTAAATGTTCTATCCGTTTTTGTTTGTACTGTTTTTTGTAGTAATTAATTGGTTTTATATTCAGGGATTGTAAAATGTCTTCCTTTGTTTTATGGTCCCACTTGGTATATCCAGCTTAGTATATCAACCATAAATCTTTTCTTGACAGTAATATATAAAGAAAAGTTTGCAGACATTCCAGCATGAAAAAGATACCTTTGTATTCACAAAGAAATCTAAAATTATTAACATTCTGAGCATCCTAGATGGAGTTCAGTTTGGCGACTTCTTGAATACCTTTATTAAATAGGAAGAATGGATACTCTCAGTCAATATTTCCTCACAAAAGAGGAAATCCAATACCTACAAAAGCCAAACTAAACATGATTGAAACTGGAAGCAGATAGAACCACTTAAGATAAACAATATGTTCCTACACCTTCTTAATCAATGGCAGAAGCATATGCTAGTGGTAGTGTACTGCAGGAGATGTATTTTAAACCTGATCAGAATCCTGCACGATCGTATGTTACTCTCATTCATAAAGACAGTAAAGGGGATGGACTTACCCAAGAAGGAGTCATTATCCTTGTGGGCAACAGCATACTATTTTAACAAGTCTTATTCATTATCAATTTAAAGATGCTATTCATACGAATGCTGCATCCATTTGTCTAATGGTGCAAATATATCTATTATATTAAATAATAAAGAAACACGTAAAAACCACAGTGATATCTTTAATTAGTAAAAGGACAAATATTTCGTGCTAAAATTAATAGTACATTTTCAGTGTCTGTTACAGTAATAGGAATGGAATACAAGCAAAACGTTTGGTGGATCACCTATTAAAATGCAATTGTTACTGCGTGCTAGGAAATAATAGAAAATAACAAATTAATCTATTAAGATAAATGGTTTTTTACATAAGATAAAAGTCTCCCAGATCTTTGAAAGAGAAAGGCAGTCATTTCTATTTAAATTCGGTTGGTGTAAGATAGTGTCACAACTTTCTTTAAATAAGCGTTCATATTTGCTGCATCTATGGAGGAGAACAGCTTTATCCCACTGGACACTATGAGTAGAGTCAATACTGTGCTGTGCCAGACCAGACTTCAGAGGTTTGTTATATTCAATATAATATTGATATTCTTTTATTCTTTTTTCCAAAGAACAGCCAGTTTGTCCAAAATAAGAGACATCGCATTTGCAAGGTATTTGGTAAACTCCAGCCAAAGGTAGAGAAGACAGTTTATCCTTTGTAGAAGGTAATAAAGAAGAAATTTTTTTGATAGGAATATATGTTGGAATCAATTGATACTTTTTCAGAATTCTACCTACAGGTTCTGAGATTCCTGGAATGTACGGAATAGGAACTCTGCGAAATGTTGAACAAACTGTAGGTATTGGAACATAAGAGTCAAGTATCTGTTGGATTTGATTGGAGTTGTAATCATTTGATTCCATTAACTTTTTAATGATGGAAAGTTCTTGTTGTAAGATTATTGAGGAAGAGCAAACTTTATGTGCTCTATGAATTAGAGATTTAAAAATGCCAGATTTTTGAGACTGTGGTGCGCAGACTTTTTGTCAATATATCTGCCAGTAAATGTGGGTTTTTGAAAGATGCTTGTAGATAAGGTACGAGAAGACATTCTAGTAAGGATGTCCAAAAATGGCAAAGTACCAGAGTTTTCTTTTTCCATAGTGAATTGGATGCATGGGTGAAGGTTGTTTATCCATTGTAGGAAAGTGGAAAGTTCATCTTCAGTGTGTGGCCAAACGTTCAGTGGATCACCTATTAAAAGCATCATCGACATAACGGTACCAAAGAGATGGTTGAGGATGAATGGATGAGAACATAGTATCTTCGAATTGTTACAAATAGTAGTTTGCCCAAGGTGGAGACAGAGGACTACCCATGCTTTCTTTATTTTAATAGGTGATCCACTGAATGTTTTGCTTGTATTCCATTCCTATTACTATAACAGACACTGAAGATGTACTATTAATTTTAGTACGAAATATTTGCCCTTTTTCACAGGTTCCTCTTAAAATCGATATCTATTATATGCAAATATATCTCATAACAACCTCATCTTGCAGTTACTATCTCCTATACTCATTATGGCCACTGCATTTTGCTGGGGTTTTACACAAACTAACATTAGAGAGATGGTTGTACAATATTTTCTCAACATCATTCCTAAATATAGGAAGTAATACTTACTTCCACATGTCCGATCTGACTGCTGTCCATTTAACAATGTCTTCAACATTTCTCTTTGGAAGAAGATATAATCCAAAAGTTCTTCTATCTCTGATATAGAAGTATTATGCTTAGGCTACTCTAAGATACTCCAGATAGGCTACTTCTAAGATATCAGTAAAATACTTCAAATTTTGTTTTTAGCTTTCTTGGTTGCTGTGAAAATAGGTGGAAATCAGTTAGATGTTTTAGCCATTGCAGTTATGGCAGTTTAAACACTTTGTAGGGTGATTCGCTGCTTTACTGATAGAAATTACTTGCTGCAAAATCAAATTCTGCTAAGAATGAAAATGTAATCCATTCAGCTTGATCTGTGATATTTGAGATGGACATGATTTTGTACGTAAAATAGTGGATATCACGAGAAAATTACTGCTACCGTAGGCATTATTTGATACTTCCTACTAAGTGGGAAGTATCAAATAATCAAAATATCAACTTACTTTAAAGTGGTCTGGGACACAATCCAGGAAATGATGAGCTGATATATTGTAAGAAAAATTTACCGACTTAAAAACAGTTACATAGTCTCAGAGAGAACTTTATCAAAACATCAGCAATATCTTCTTACTTTGAATAGTCTAGGACTTTACAGAAAAAACAAAAAAAAGATGTTTCTAAAAGTTTCTTTGCTTTAATGTTATCTGGGATCTGCGGAGAGCAAGGATTATGAATGATATGTTGACTGAAATGTGTGAGGAGGTGGAAGTAATGAGTTTGAGGGACAAAGTGAGCTGTATGAGAGTGATGGACTGCATTTGAGTGGGTATGGTGTGAGTCGCTTGCAGAGACTGCTGCTGGAAGATAGAGAAGTGAATAGAGAGAATGAATCAGATCGAGAGGCGAGTGATGTGGAAAAGCAGGAGAGTAAGACAGGAGAGATTGAAGAGGTGGATATAAATGGGGAAGTGAGTGGTATGAGTATAGAAAAGGAGAAAATGGGTGTGCAAGAGGAGCAGGGAAATGGGGAGGCTCAGGTTGGACAAGGGTACACAGTGTGAGAAAGGTGGATGCTCCAAGAGGAGGTGAGAGCATGTGTAGGCAGAAAAGGAATGGAATGACCAGGGATCAAGAGGAAACAGTTGGAATTGAAAAAGGTTCTAAAATGAAGAAGCAGAAAGGGAAATGGCCCAAGTCGAGCATGGAGAGATCACATCGAATGAGTGGTATCAGTGGAACTAGCTGTAGATCCAGAAATGAGGTTGTGTTTGTATACAAATGCTACAAGTGTAAGAAACAAGGCAGATGAAATGGTTGCACTAATTGCGTCTGTTCACCCAAAGATTGTTGGAATAAGTGAGACATGGTTGGAAGAGGATGACATCCTGACAGGATGAGTATGAAGAAATGGAAGAGTATGATGTGTTTCGTGAGGATAGAAGGGGTAAAAAGGGAGGGGGAGTGCTATGCTATTGATGATAGAGAAAGAGTTATGTCCATACAAAGTAGAGATGCAAGAGGGGAAATAGTGCCAGTGTTTTTGAGTCAGTATGGTGTGAGATAGAGGTGAATGGAATCAAATACTTGGTGGGATGTTGTTATAGACCAGGTAATGTGGATGGATGGTGGTGATAGTGAAATGTATAGTCAAATTAGCCAAGCAAATAAGAAAAGGACGATCATTATGGGTGATTTTAAATATGGCAATATAGACTGGAATGATAAGATAGAAGTAAAGAAAATGAGTTTCTTGAGTTTTTGAGGGAAACTACCTCAGACAGTATGTAACAGAGGGCATGCAAGGATTGAGGGTCTTGGATTTGGTCATCTCATCAGAGGATGTAATTATAAATGAGGTGTCAAATCATCCACCAATTCGTGAGAGTGACCGTGAGGTGATTACCTGGGTGGTTGCAGCAGTGCGAGGACCCCTGTGAGAAAAGGGTATATGTGGAGCTACAAGGGGAGTGATTATGAAGAGCTCAGGAGACAGCTTGCGGGTGTAGTGAGGAATGAGGAGTTAGCTGGAAAAGAGATCAGTGCAGCTTGGGGGATTTTCAAAAACTGTATAGTAGATTCAATGTCTAAATGTATTCCAAGGGTGAGAAGGTTAAATAAGGTAGGTGTGAGATGGATGAATAAAGAGATTAAGCATGCGATACAGAGAAAAAGGGCATTGTGGAGGCAGCATAAGAGAAGTGGAAATAACCAATTCCATGAGGTCTACAAAGACCAAGCAACTGTCACTGTCTACATGTCAGTGTCCAAGAGGACACTGACATGTAGAAGTAGGGAGATTCTTGTTCCGTTGTATAAGGCTTTGATTAGGCCACACATGGACTATTGTGCCCAGATTTGGTCACCGGGTTTTCAGAAGGATGAAGAGATGTTGGAAAGGGTCCAAAGGCGACTGACTAAGGTAGTTGCTGACCTCTGGAATGTCAAGTATGAGGAAAGATTGAGAAGATGTAACTTGCAGAGTCTGGTGGACAGGAGGAAGAGGGGAGATATGATAGAGACCTACAAGTTGGTAAGGGGTTGTTATAGGATCAATGGTGGATAAGTTCTACAGAGAATAGTGGGAGATCAGGGGAGAACCAGAGGTCATCCCTGGAAACTGTATAAAGAGGGTGTGAGTAGGGGAGTGAGAGGCAGGTTTTTTTCGTGCAGAATTGGGAATGATTGGAATGCCTTGCCTGAGAGTGTGGTGTCTGCAAGGTGTTTGAATGTGTTTAAGACATGGAACGATGAGATGTATGTGTGATGAAAGGACCTCCCAGATGAGTCTTTGACTCCATGAGGTCTCTGGGTAATATTCTTCTTCTTCCTCTGCAGCTTCTCCCACTTAAGTGGGGTCACTGTTGATGATGCATCTCCTCCTGTCTTGGGCTGTCACCACATCCAAGTTCTTCATCCTCAAGTTCTCTTCTACCAGCTCCCTCCATCTCTTCTTTGGCTGCCCACGCTTCCTCCTTCCTTGCACATCCATCTACATGACCCTTCTTCCCACATATTTGACCTCCCTCCTCATCACATGACCAAACCATCTCAACCTTGCCTCCTGTTTTTTCTCTCCTAAGTTCGTAACTTTCACTGTTCTCCTCACATAGTCATTTCTGAGACGATCCTTTCTGGTCACACTGCACATGTACCTAAGCATGCTCATCTCTGCTATTTCCATCCTGCTGATGTTATTTTTCCTCAGGGCCACAGTTTCTATAGGATACGTCATAGCTGGCCTCACTACTGTCCTATAGAATATGTAATATGTAATAATAATAATAATAATTACAGATATAGGACAAGTTACTGATAATCAGATGGTCAAATGCATCACCATCTTCCATGGTTCATCTGCTGTACCTCTGCAGCAGAATCTTATATAAGGATGAACTACTTCTTTTAATTAAAGATACCAAGAAATTATATACTTGGTTTAATTCTTTATCCAAGTGTAAGCAAACAAAGTTTGCACCTGAAGTATCTTCAGGACTGGGACAACTTATGGTAAAGGTGGTATGACTTCACAACACTACACAGACCGGTTTCAACCTTTCTTGTGGTCTCATCAGTGGGAGACAGACTCAGAGGCGATACCAAGGTTGAAGTAACGAAGAAGTCATATTTTTCTGTATGAGTTTCCAAAAGATGTCACACCTTATTATTATTATTATAATACTCTGGATTAGAGATAGATAGTTGTTGAAAATTTTTCCATTTGGTTATACTATAAATAAAAGGTACCAAGAAATTATAGACTTGGTTTTATCCTTGATCCAAGTGAAAGCAAACAAAGTTTGCCCCCAGTCCTGAAAATACTTCAGGTGCAAACTTTGTTTGCTTACACTTGGATAAAGGATTAAACCAAGTATATAATTTCTTGGTATCTTTATAGTATAACCAAGTGAAAAACTTCCAACAATGAACTACTTCTTATTTATCAAAGGGCAATTATCATTGCCCTTTGACAAAGTTCTGTGTTAAGAGTCACACTGTTTCTTGTCAAAGTTAACTTGATAACAGAATCGTTTCCTCTTGTCATAAGTAATATCCTTTGGATAACCTCACCATCTTTTGGCATTCATGCAGTGTGAGGATCATACAAAAGACAGCTGCTACACAAACCATTAATTGTCTTTTTACTTGAACATTTGCAAATGAGATTAAATTCTCACCACAGAAGACCACTTTTGTGTACTTTTATCACAAATATCATCTTCATTCCAAGCCACAACTAAGACAAATGATAATTACAGTAGTGGCAAAGTTCTTGGGACTCAGATTTAGTAAAAAGTTATCTTTTCAAAGCCATCTATGCCAGCTGAGAGATAGGTGCTGGAGAGCAGAGAGTCTCACTCACTTGGAGCACAGACTGATGTTCTTTGCTCTAGCTATACTGAGCACTTACCAGATTAAGAGACTGAATTATGGATCTCAAGTTTCAGCCTCTCTCTGAGATAGCACATTCTGCAAGTTGATTGGGAGGAAGTTATCATGCAGTGAACTAGACGAATGAAGAAGCTAAAATAAATGGAAATGCAGTATACTAATTGGTTGAAGTTGTGAAACACCTATGAATAAGTAGCCCACCTTAATAAAGTGTAGGACCTCCTTTCACTGTGATGACTGCAGCAATCCTACAGGGCTTACTTTCTACAAGTGTACACTAGCATTAGATGGGAATTTTGAACCATTCATCCTTTAGGCATGTAATGAGGTCCTGGACTGTTGTGGAGAAGACATCCCTTGACTTCACCAAGCACTCCAGTTCATCCCATAGATGTTTAGTAGGATTGAGATCAAGACTCTGTGGAGATTAGTCAATTGTAGTGATATTCATGTCCACAAACCAAGCAGTTACAGCAGCAGCCTTATGACACAGTGCATTGTTTTGCTGAAAGAGACAATGGTCATCTCCATAGAAACACCAAGTAGGAACCATTGCATTGTCTGAGTGTTCAGATACCTCTCAGAGTTTAGTGTTCATGGCACCACAAACATAGGTCTGAGGCCTATCTAGGAAAAATGGGACTAAACCATCACTCTGTCATCTCTAAACTTCATAGTTGAGGTTACGCACTCTGGTGAGATATGTTCACCAGGCATCTGCAACACCACACCTGTCAATCTGCTCAGTAGAGGGTGTAGCATGATTCGTCACTCCATAACCCAGATTTTCAAGCTTACGCATCCCATTATACACACTCTTTGCACCACTAAAGATGATGCTTTAGTGGTGCAAATTTTTTGAGGCTTTTTCTAAAGCCTCAAAAAATTCCTCCACTTCTATCTTAGTAGAACCTCCTGTGGGACCTTAGGCACAAATAAGTCTCATTGTCCAGTTCCCCATTCTCATATTTGCCCACATTACTCTACTTGAGACTGCCTGCTATTCAAGAAGATTAGCCTCGTATTTTGTGTTGAATACTATGGCTACTCCTTCTTTTCCTTGATTGTCATTGCCTGAATATAACATTTTGTATTTATTGCTCAGAAAGATCTCACCAGTTTATGTCTTTTTTGTTTCAGTCACCCCTAATATGTTGATCTGGTACTTATCTAATTCCTTTTTAGTACTTATCTAATTATTTTTCAGTGTATACATATATATATATATATATATATATATATATATATATACTAAAACTATATGCTAAAAATCACAAATTTAAGTTTAAATTGTCTCTAATCCATTGTATTGCATCTGCGGTAGCCTGGAATAGGTCCGTCATTGTGTCCTGAAAACCCCGTAGTGGGGAGTCCTGAATAATGTGATTGACTGTCTGTTGATCAGCACCACAGTTACATGTTGGAGATTGATGCAGGCCTCACTTGTACATTATGATAGCACATCTAGCATGGCCTGTCCTCAGCTGGTTGAGTGTCCTTCATTGCTTTGCTGTCTGGACAGAACAAAGCCAGGGGGCATGTGTTGTGGGGTCTGTAATGAGGTCTCTATTTTTTATTGTTGAAGTAAGCTAGTGATTCTTCCATTCAGTTTCAGGAGAATATGTATCTGGTTCCTGATTTTTTAAAAATCAGGTGGTGGATTTTGGAGGTTCTTATTGATGGGTAAGTTGTTATTTCCCATACATTTTATCCACTCTCTGTTAACGGCAGCTTTCCTCCTTATGCCTGGTAGTATTATGTTAGAGACTGTTGGTAGCCACTCAACAGGTGTACAGTATTCTTGTGCAGAATACTGTGCTCTACACTGGAGCACAGTATTCTTGGTTATACACTAGTGCATGGGTAGCAGATTTTAAAGTGTTGGCTCCTGACCCCCTCCCCCTGAACACACAAGCTTCTTGATGATATTATTCCTAGATTTTAGCTTTTGGCAAAAATTTTCCAGGTGTTTCTTGAAGGTTAAAGAACAATCTAAGGTGACTCTGAGATATTTTGGGTTGGGGTTGTGCTTCAAAGTCTCCCCTCTGAATGAGACCTTCAGCCATTTATCAGCTTGATGATTGGTCAAGTGAAATATGAAAACTTCAGTCTTAGAGGGATTTGGTCAAAAATGGCATTTGGTGTAATAGTTGTACAGAAGTTCAAGGTTGGAACCGAGCACAGTCTCGGCCTCTTTCATGAGTTTAGTCAGAGTTGCCAATGCCAGATCATCTGCATAAGTGAAATTTTGTGGCATGTCCCTAATGTATAAATTAAAGAGGAGCAGAGATAGCACAGAGCCCCTGTGGTAGTCCATTTTTTAGTACGTTAAAGGGAGTATTTTTATCATTCAGTTGTACCTTCAATTTGCACTTTGATGTCATGCACTTTAGGATGCAGTGGACAGATTGCAGTATACTGAGGTTTTAAGGCCTTTTCGGAAACCAGCTTCTATATGTGTAGTAAGAGCAAGTACTTGGTCACAGCAGCTGTAAGAGTCTCTGAATCCAGCTTGTTCATTTCGTGCTGTGGCAATAATCAATGGGTAAATTCGATTATAGAGTAATTGTTCAAAAACTTTATAGGGAATACTTAGTAAAGATATTGGTCAGTAGTTTGCTCATGGACGTCAAAGGATGTGCAAAGAAGTCCATTGACTTCTTTGCACACAGTGTATAATTTATGAATAAATATTGGAAGTTTTTTTTCCCACTTGGTTAGAATATAATAAATTTAGTTTAATCCTTTATCCAAGTGTAAGCAAACAAAGTTTGCTCCTGAAGTATCTTCAGGACTGAGGTAACTCGTGGTAAACGTGGACCAAGCTCTCATCACTCCTTGTCTTAGTATCTCCCATAATGTAAAGCACATCTCCTTGCAGATATGTATAATGCTATGCATTAAGGGAAGAGCCACTACCCAGACTGGTTTCAACCTTTATTGAATGTTCAAGTCCAGTTGGATGGCGGCTCTACCCCGTGGTAGGCTCACCCCACCACCGAGCAGAGCTGCTCATTTGCTCATATGTCATCTGAGGGGTAACAGCAACAGCCGTGCCTCAGTTAACTTCATGGGCTACAGCATTACCATTCATTAACCCCCCCCCCCTTCCCCCAGGACTTGAGTGACAGCAACAGCCGAGCCTCAGTTAAAACTTCATGGGCTACAGCATTGCCATTCATCACTCAAGCTTCCAACCGGTTTCGACCTTTATTGAGGTCTCGTCAGTGGGAACCAGACCCAGAGGTGGTGATACTAAGGTGGAAACAATGGAGAAGTCATATTTACCTGTATGAGTTGCCAAAAGGTGTCTCACCTTATTATTAAATTACTTTGGATTTAGAGAAAGATGTTGGAAGTTTTTTTTTCCTCCAAGATGTTGGAAGTTTTGTTTGCTTACACTTGGATAAAGGATTAAACTAAATTTCTTATAGTCTAACCAAGTGGGAAAAAAACCTCCAACATCTTTGTCTAAATCCAGAGTAATTTAATAATAAGGTGAGACAGCTTTTGGCAACTCATATAGGTAAATATGACTTCTCCATTGCTTCCACCTTAGTATCACCACCTCTGGATCTGCGTTCCACTGATGAGATCTCAATAAAGGTCAAAACCAATTGGAAGCTTGGGTGATGAATGGCAATGCTGTAGCCCATGAAGTTTTAACTGAGGCTTGGCTGTTGCTGTCACCAGGTCCTGTGTGTGTGTGGGGGGAGGAATGAATGGCAATGCTGTAGCCCATGAAGTTTACTGAGGCATGGCTGTTGCTGTCACCCTTCAGATGACATATGAACAAAAGAGTGGCTCTGCTTGGTGGTTCGGTGAGCCTGCCATGGGATAGAACCAATGCTGAGAGTTCTTCTCAGTTGCAGGGTGAGCCTGTTACTGAGGGGGAACAACACTGAGTTTTTGGAGTTTGACCTGTACTTGAACATTCAATAAAGGTCGAAACTGGTCTGTGTAGTGGCCCTCCCCTCAATACATAGCATTATACATGTCTGCAAGGAGATGTGTTTTGCATTATGGGAGATACTAAGACAAGGAGTGATAAGAGTTTGGTCCACCTTTACCACAAGTTGCCTCAGTCCTGAAGATACTTCAGGTGCAAACTTTGTTTACTTACACTTGGATAAAGGATTAAACTAAATTTATTATGAATAAATAGAAGTATTATAAGTTATTTTTTCCACATATTACATTTACTTTTTTTTTGTGATAGTATATGGAAGAAAATCAAAAGTCTTGTCTCATATGAGATAATTTTGCTCACTGAGACTCAAAATTCATGAATTTGATATTTTTCTTGTATCCATGTTTTTAATTATTTTAATTTATAAAAAAAAAAGATGCAGGTAAATATAAATATCATAATTTCATAATTTTAGGCTATCATACAGTTTAAGTCTCTAGCTGACCAGATACAAAAAAATGGACATGATTTGGAACATTGTTTTCAAGTTCTGTCTTCATCCAAACTATTTCAATTTTCTGTATTACAACAACAAGGAAGTCTTTGTTCCTGTAAGGTAAGGAAGTTTTAATGAATTGTTAACTAAAAATATATGAAGTAAATGAAAGTATTATAATGAAAAATAATAATATTTATTTAAATATTAATTTAAATTTAAATTTTAAATAAATAATAAAAATAATAATTACTCATTACTATTGCTGTTATACAGACATCCCCACGGAGTTTGAAGATTCATCATGGAAGACCAGCACAACTTATTACTTACACAATACCTATCACACATCTTGATAAACTCATTCTCTGAAAGAATACCCACAACTGGTGTCAATGCAATCATTCCTAATTCATCTACTCTCATGCCATTACTAATGACACGTTCACAAATATTCTAAAGGTGATCCAGAGTTCTCTCTCACTTCTCTAGCCATGTATTAAAATTTTCATCTGCATGATTTTTTTACTCCCTTTACTCCCTATTTTTTTACCCCCAGACTAAGCCAAAGATTATGGTATAATAATATCAACAGAAAAATCAAAAACTATGGCCTTTAAAGGACAAGATCAAACAAGAAATAAAATAGTAATAGATAACAAGATCTTAGAACAGGTGAATTCATTTAACTACCTAGGATGTATGATCACATATGAAAATTAAAAAGATATAAACGTAAAAATTGCAAAATATTTAAAAATAACAGGTGTAATTAACTCTATATTTAAACCAAACCTAGTTCAAAAACAAACCAGACTAAAAGTATACAATACATTAGCCCTACCAGTCTTAATGTATGGAAGGAAATCTGGACAATAAAACAAAAAGTCAAACAAAGATTAAGAACAGCACAAATGAAGTTTATGAGAAAAACTGCAAAGTATATCCTATTTGATCACAAAAGAAATGAAGAAATTGTGAAAGAATTAAACCAAGAACCAGTAATGGAAAAAATTAAAAAATATAAATATAAATGGATGGAACATGTTCAAAGAATGAAAACAGAAAGATTACCAAAACAAGCCTTAAAGTACAAGCCATTAGGAAAAAGAAAACCAGGACGTTCTCTTAAACGATTCAACGATGACTTCTAAGGCCGGAACAGGCCATGATAGGCCTAAATCCTTGATACACATGATGATGATGATGATTTTTTTACTCCCCTTTAGTAACATATGATTTTATCATATTCCATTTCTTCTGCCTATCACTCAAATCTTAGTAAGCTAAAAACCTTTATGATGATACTGCATTCCACATACCTGTCATCAGTTTGTCTTTAAATCATGTTAACTACTTCCTCATCCCCATTTCAAAACCGTTTAAATACATATAATAAATAACACACTACTTATTAGTTTGTTGCTTAATACCCAAGTAATTCTTTCAACTATTTTGCTAACTGTTGCAGTTTCTCCATCATCTCTCTCTCTCTCTCTTACATCACCTCCACGTTCCTAGTCTGATCACCTTCATGTAATCCAGTTCTGTTTATTGTTAATACATAGCTTCTAATCTCTTTGTATCAAAGAACACGACCTTTCATTTTTACACATTGAACTGAAAATCATGTTTCTTTGCTTACTCTCTTGATCTACATGTGTGTAAGAATTGTAACCTAGCATTGTATGTGAGTTGCCTTTTCACTTTTGAATCATCATCAGATCAATTCTTCTATTATATTAAATAGATTTGGTATGATCATACACCAAAAAAACATGATGCAAACCTCATTCATGCCCAAAGTCTGTGAGACTGCATATCGATGGTGGCACATACAACATCGAACAGAAACGCTGCCGCTGCTCGTTCCAAATCCACCTAAGCTGGTGATGCTGGATATCATTTCTTGCAGGCTATTCTCTCAAGCTCTGACCACAATTTGAAGTCCAGCAGATTCAGATCATGACTTCCAGATGGCCAATCAGATGGTGACAAGGCAAAGACCACACAACAGTGTGGTCTTTGCCTTGTATGCAATGGCTGAGTCCTGTTGGAAGGTCCACTCTCTGTCATGAAACAAGGTGTTGTTCAGGACCATACCACAGGTTCCAGCACAGTGTCTTGACACACTTTGGAGGAAGTTTTGATCCCTTTCTCAGAGAAATGCAACTTTGATACATCACCCCCCCCCCTCCAAATCATCACTGATGTGGGTGATGACCTCTCTGAATCCTGTGTGCTATGGCACATGTGCTGTGCAACCATCAAAGATATATATTCCAGATCATTTTGGCTGTTAAATGACTCTTCAATGGTAAAAATCTTCTTATCTGTGAAGATGATATCTCTGTGTTTTTTGTTTGCCTACCATCATAGAATTGCCTTTGATTTTATCACCCTCCCATATAAGCTGTGGTGTTAGGAAGTGTTGTTGTGTCATGAATAAACTAAGAAATGTTTTAAAATGAATTATTCAGGACATAACTTTAATTTAACTTAGGCAGAGAATGTGGAATGTTGGCAATAGAATAAAAAGATACCTTTATGAATACAAATCAATTTAAGAACAAGGAATTGTATAAAATTGTATAAAATGCTTGTAAGATATAATCTGTAATGCGTGTGGGCAAGGTATAGACATCAATGTAAGCTATTAAATCTACTTAAGAGCCCCATTTCATGTACTAAAGTAGCAAAGCCTGTGAGCCAGAGTTCAAAGGTCACTGTTAACATTATGCGTAACACCGTCCTGTATTACGCATACAAAAAGGGGGGGAAGGTACTTACTGGAAAGAGAAACTAAAGTGCTTTCCAAGAAGAGCAAAACAAGTGCACGTGCGATGAAATAGAGGGAGCTGAATCGAATGGCGAAATCCATGTGATCGCATTAGCGGGCATCGCGATGGCCGAGAAATACCGAGAAGAGAAAGAAAATAAAAAGGCCATGCAAACCCCATCCGAGGCTTTTTTTGGGTTCCTGGTTCCTGACCTCTCTGACATAGGTCCATTCCGCTCCGTCGGAGAAGTTCCTGGCTGGCTGTGGAAGGCATTGGTTCATCTGTCGCAGCATTTGGAATGGGCCAAGCTATTTCCTTGGACTAGGATAGCTGTGCGTTGTCGTGCGACGGAGGAACCAAGTAGATGCCATCCATTTCAGGCGATGTTCCCGTGCCACCTCCTTTCTTTCCTGTTGAGATTCCATTCATATGGCCAATCAAAGGGAATCAAATAGTAAGCTGAGCGAGAAGGCCTTGATGACCAGACAAAGCAAGAAGAAAGACATAGCATCCAATCAGGGACGGTAAAGTAGACGTTTGTTTTTGTGAATTCCAGTCATAAAAGAATGTGATCCCCTCAGAGAATTTGTGAAATGGACTAATGTTATGGAACTCTAAGAGTTATCTAAGATTTGGCTCAGGCCCTTTTAATTAAGAATTGTCTGCCCAACAAGGACAGGTTTATCTCTGTATGAGCAAATAGTAATGTGTAAAGTAGTATAACTAATGACCACGTGTGTATAGAAGGAATGGCAGTTGCCTAAGAAATAATGTTAAATTGCTCATAGTAGTGGTCCAAGCAGGTCAATTTGTGTCTTTAGTAGAATTAGTATTCAACCTATGACTTTACTTGAGAATATTTCAGATATTATATTAGTAATGCTTACTTGTATAATCTCTCAAGTTTATTAAAATGTTTCCTTTAAGTACCTGCCTGATCTGTTATTATCTTATGAATTCAAACAGCTGCTCATAAAACATTGACAAACTTAGCGGGATGAACCCACGTGTATGAATAAATAAAGCGAGCCATGACTGTATGAAAGAGATTAGTAAACAGAAATATAAAGTTTATTTTAGTCTAGTCATCATGTATCATTCGGAGAGAGCCATCCTGGGTAAGAGTCCCATCTATCCCAGGTATTAGCTGGCGCAGTTATAATATAAATTTTGTTAATGCTTATCGGGTGAACTCTATCAGAATGTTGCGTGATTAAACTATAGGGAGGCCAATAGGACTGCTTATTAATAAGGGGAAAAGAATTTAGTAGAGAATAAATGGCATACAGAGCATGTAAGGAAGGAAAGTAAATGAAATAAATAAAAGTAAAATAAGGGTAAAATAATAAAAGAGAGAGAGAGAGAGAGTAACAAAAAAAATAACAGTGTCCAGTAGAAAATGATGATAGACTCTTATCTCAGTTCAGCAGTTAGCACACATGACATTGTTCTCTGTGAAAAGTTCATCGCTCTCTCTCTCTCTCTCACAACATCACTTTCTGCTTTCTCACAGGATTATGATGAAGATGTGCCTTCACAGCCCCTCACAAGCTGCCTAACAGCATTGTCGACCTGTTCTTTGGCAGTCAGATACATCTTCTGTATTATTATAATAATTAATAGTCTGATACACAAACAACCTACTGATCCTGAGTGTTTTTTAGCTTATTGAAAATAACATGTAGCTGCATTCCAACCTTGTGAAGTGCTAATACAGCTGCATGGTTCTCATAATCTCCCCAATTGTTACATATAGCTAGACAACTTTCTCTCTACTGATAAATATGTGAATGTTGGCTGTACACATTGCCCCTAATGAAACTGGGTTTGTGCAGTTCTTTGAGCAGCATGAGGATGTGCAGAAGCTATAGCAGTATTTATGACAAGACTGTGCACATATTTACTGGGATACGGGTTGTAATGGTCAAACAACAACTTAATTGCTTGTGACCTATAGTCACAATAATGTTATGTGCTGCTTCTGCCATACTGCTTGTAACTGTTCATCACCATTGTATGCTAATTTCTCATTGAGATCCCATCTTCATCACCACTGTAACAAAAGTAGATGCTGGTAACAGGATAGTAGCACAAACAAATAAGTTTAATGAGACAACTGGTTTACAGTAAATGTTAGTGATAAAGTATAACTTGGCATGTATAATATGACTCACAATCATATACAGTTCACATACAGTCATCATATTATCACACAACAGTTGACTGACAGTTGACAGTTCCTGTCTTCTATACTCCATTACGGCACTCTTGACAGGCTTATATATATATATATATATATATATATATATATATATATATATATATATATATATATACACCTTCCTGTCTTAGGCTGTCACCACATCCAAGTTCTTCATCTTCAAGTGCTCTTCTACCAGCTCCCTCCATCTCTTCTTTGACCGCCCATGCTTCTGCCTTCCTTGCACATCCATCTGCATGACCCTTCTTCCCACATATTCGTCCTCCCTCCTCATCACATGACCAAACCATCTTAACCTTGCCTCCTGTATTTTCGCTCCTAAGTTCGTAACTTTCACTGTTTCCCCTGACATAGTCATTTCTCAGACGATCCTTTCTGGTCACACCGCAGATCCACCTAAGCATTCTCATCTCTGCTACTTCCATCCTACTGATGTTATTTTTCCTCAGGGCTGCAGTTTCTATAGCATATGTCATAGCTGGCCTCACTACTGTCCTATAAATTTTGCCTTTCAGATTGATCGGCACCCTCTTATCACATAACACTCCAGCCATCTCCCTCCAATTCCTCCAACCTGCTTGTATCCTGCATCCCACTTCCTTCTTAGCTCCTCCATCTTCTTCCACTGTTGAACCTAAGTATTTAAAGTCTCTCACCTTCCTGATGACATTTCCTTCCAGCTCCAGATCTGTCTCCTGGCCGCCGCCGCCACCCACTGCGCAACACATATACTCTGTCTTACTTCTGCTCAGTCTCATACCTCTCTCTTCCAGTACTTTTCTCCATCTTTCCAGTTTAGTTCCCGCTTCTTCTCTTGAATCTACACACAGCAAGATGTCATCTGCATACAACATTGTCCAAGGCGCATCTTCTCTCACCTCCTCTGTTACCACCTCCATCACAATATTAAACAGAAACGGACTTAATGCTGACCCTTGATGCAAGCCAACTGTTACTTGAAAACTTTCTGTCTGTCCCAAACAGGTCCGAACACTTGTCTTCACATTTCTGTACATTTCCCGCACCAACCTGACATATTTCTCTGGCACCTTCTTCTCCCTCATACCCCTCCAGACTTCTTGCCTTGGCACTCTATCGTATGCTTTCTCCAGATCAATAAATACCAGATGTAGCACCCTTTGTTTCTCTCGATATTTTTCCATCATCTGTCGTAACCCAAAGATATCAGAGATCTTTCTGAGCAATAAATACAAAATATTATATTCAGGCAATGACACTCAAGGAAAAGAAGGAGTAGCCATAGTATTCAACACTAAATACGAGGCTAATTTTCTTGAATGGCAGGCAGTCTCAAGTAGAGTGATGTGGGCAAATATGAGAACGGGGAACTGGACAATGAGACTTATTTGTGCCTATGGTCCCACAGAAGATTCTACTAAGGTAGAAGCGGAGGAATTTTTTGAGTCTTTAGAGAAAGCAACTGACTCAATGAAAAAGGAAAAGTTGGTCCTTGTTGGAGATCTAAATAGCATAGTAGAAAATGATTGTCAGACATACAAAAATATTTTGGGAAAATTTGGAGAAAAGAGCAAAGCTAATAATAATGGCAAATCCCTGTTGGATTTCTGCTCAGGATATGGACTGGTTATTACTAATACCATGTTCCAACATAAAAATGTGCACAAATTCACATGGAGAGAAGAGGCAAGGAATAAGAAAAGTCTCATTGACTGTGTTAGTGATGATAGTGATCTTTTCTCCATGGTTCAGGACACCAGGGAGAAAAGGGGATTTGAAATTGGAAGTGATCACTATTTAGTCTTCAGCAGGATAAAATTGAATTTCACATTGAAAAGAATAACATGTAAGAAAGTTTTAAAGCGAATTAAAGTTGAGCAGCTCTCAGATGTGAGCTGTAGACTAAAATACACAAAGATTATTGAACAATAAATGAAAGAGTTTGAGAACAGGAACCAAACCTCGGAGATTCAGTGGCAAGCCTTGAAGCAAACACTGATTAATTCAGCCACAGAGGCATGTAGTGAGGTTGTCTGCAAGAATAGAAAAATCAGAACTCCATGGTGGACACAGGAAGTTAAAGAGGCAGTGAAAGAAAACAAGAAAGCATATCAAAAGTTCCTGACAAATAAGTCAGCTTGTGCTCTTAGAGAATACAGAGACAAATGTAAGAAAGCTAAATACTGTGTAAAACTGGCTAAACAAAAGTCATGGGAGGACTTTGGCAAGAACATAGAAAATAAATATCTAGTAGGTGGCAAACTATTCTGGATGTTGTTGAAGAAACTTAGAAATAGAGGAAAGGGTGCTGTAAAAGGAGTTAGAGATGATAAAGGTGAAATGAAAACGGGAGAAAATGATACCCTTGAAGTATTATTATTACTATTATTACGGGCAACTCCAGGGAGTCATTGGACTCATCGAGGGAGGCCCCAAATCATATTCATCACAACTATTTGACATTCATACAGTATCTATCATACCTCACCTTAAACTCATTCACTGTCACAGCATCCACCACAGACTCAGGGAGCGCATTCCACTCATTCACTACTCTAAAAGTAAAGAACCCAGCTCTAACACCTTTACTAACCACAGTTTTGCCCAGTTTCCATGGATGTCCCCTAGTCCTCCCACAACCAGCCCTGTTCTCAAAAATATCTTCTGAATTAATTTTATAGAAACCCTTCAGTAATTTGAAGGTCTCAATCATATCTCCCCTCCTCCGCCTATCAACCAATTTTTGCAACCCACAAATCCTCAACCTGTTCTCATACGGTTCATTCCACAGACCTGCTATCATCTTGGTCACTCGCCTCTGGATCCTCTCCACCTCCTCCCCATCAAGAAGAAACCTAGGTGACCAAATCTGAGCACAGTAGTCTAGATGGGGTCTTATCAAGGCTCGATACAGAGGAACAATAACCTGCTTGTCTCTGCTTGTCATCGTATTCTTCAGCAACCAAGTGATTTGATGAGCTGTTTTGGTCACTTTTGCAATGTGTCCCCTAAATTTCAATTCCTTATCTACCAACACTCCTAAATCTCGTGCCTCATCAATTTCCTGGAGCACGGTTCCACCAATGCAGTAAACTGCCGCCAATCTTTTCACCCCAAAATGCATAACCTTACATTTTGCCACATTAAACTGACATCCATTCTCCTTAGCCCAGACCTCCAATCTATCCAAATCATCCTGCAAAATTTTGACGTCATCTGCATTCACTATTGCCCTACCCAACTTCGCATCATCTGCAAACAAATGAACTGTTCCTCTCAGATCATTTCCTATATCATTTATGAACAAATTAAACAGCAGTGGTCCAAGAACAGATCCTTGTGGCACACCACTAGTCACAGGCCGTCTTGTGGACTCTACTCCCGAGTAAACCACTCTCTGATATCTCTCCGTCAACCACCCTCCTATCCATCTCACCAACCCTCTGTCCATTCCCATATGCTGCAATTTACTGATTAGAATTCCATGTGGAATCCTGTCAAAGGCCTTGGCAAGGTCCAGTAGAATCACCGTAAACCCATTACCCTTATCCAGTTCAGCCGTCACTGTGTTATAATATGTGAGCAAGTTACTGAGGCATGACCTACCCTTCACAAAACCATGCTGTCCCCGATACAGTATCCCATTTTCTTCTATCCAATCTTGTATTTTCCTCTTGACTATTTTCTCTAAGACCTTGACAATGATTCCTGATATGCTAATCGGTCGGTAATTTACTACAGCAGTCTTGGAACCACCTTTATGCAGTGGAACTATTTTCCCCTCTTTCCACCCGCTCGGGACTAACCCAGACCCGAGACTCAAATTAAACAAAATGGTCAAGGGTACTGACAATTCTTTAGCTGCTTCTCGTACAACACGAGCTGGTATACCATCCAATCCCACAGATGTATTGACATTGAGGTTATGCAATAGACTACTCACCTCCACTTCATTAACCACAATTCCCGTATAATCTACTGGTTTATTCGTTTCTGCAATGTCACCACCTGGATGATATACTTTTGCAAAGTGCTCACTCAGTAACTCAACTATCTCTACTGATTCAGTTACCTCCCTACCATCGGCATTCTTTAAAATCAATCTGCCATGTACATTTTTCCTTTTACTTGCTACATATCTAAAAAACTGTTTAGGATTCTCTTTGGAGTAATTACTTCGAAAAATTGCTAAATGAAACAAGCAATAAATATCCATACAGTGATATGGATATTCATTGCTTGTTTCATTCATTGATATGGAAATATATATCCATACAGTGGTAAAATGTTTCATGCCATCAAAGGCTTGAAATGTGGAAAGGCAGCAGGAGTAGATGATATTCGACCAGAAATGCTGAAGTATGGTGGTATAAAAGTCTTACAGTAGCTGCACTGCATAGTTCAGAAGGCCTGGACAGGAAAAAAAAAAATGGGTCCTCCACTTTCTTGGAATGGTTAGACCATCATTTTTATTCAGATTTGGATTATATTTGGATTTTGATTTTCAAACTTAATCCAAATCTGAATAAAAATTATGGTCTAACCATTCCAAGAATGTGGAGGACCCATCTGCAACCTTCATAGCAACCACAAAGAAAAATCTCAATACAAGAAGACTTGGCAAAGTGTTTTTTTTTTTTTTTTTTTCTCAGATCATTCAATAGCAATCTGAACTATACAAATCCAGAAGAAAATCGTAGTATAACAATATGAATTGTACAATTCCAGAAGAATCTTAGTACATGAGGACTTTTTTGTAGTTTTCATTTATTTTATTTATTTTTGTTTTAAATATTTTTATTATTTTTTTAAAAATTTTTTTTAATATTTTAATTTTTTTCAAAATTTATTATTATTATTTTTTATTTATTTTTATTTTTTTATTTGTTTATTTTTTATCACTAGAGTTCAGACTAAGAAAAAGATTAGTTAACAATGTAGATTTAATTTACCTTTATAGAGTGCAACAGCATGTAGCTTGATTCCTGAACTATGCAGTGCAGCCATTGTTATACCTCCATACTTGAGCATTTTTGGTCGTATATCATCTAGTCCTGCTGCCTTTTCACAATTCAGGCATTTAATGGCTTTTCTACTTCAAGTATGGATATGTATTCCTGACTGCACACCTGGTCAGTGTTTTTTACCACTGTGCTGTCATCACTGCTTGTTTCATTTATCAGTTTTTCGAAGTAATTACTCCATGCTTCAAGGATATCTTTTTCTCCAGTTTTCATATCACCTTTATCATCTCTAATTCCTTTTACAGCACTCTTTACTCCATTTCTGAGCTTCTTCAACAACCTCCAGATTATCTTGCCACCTTCTTGATTTATTTCTTATGTTCTTACCAAAGTCCTCAATACAGGGATCGAAACGTCAAGTGTTATTTTATTAATAATTAATAAAATAATCATTTCAACGTGTGTGTTTTGTGTCTCTAAATTCTAAATATGAATTTATTAGATGGATATTTTCAAGGTAGTGTAGGAGTTAGGAATTGATGATTTTTTCCATTACTTTTGACAGGACTGAGGTAAGCAAGATAGGACAGTAGCTGGGCAGTGACTTATCACCCTTCTTGGGAATGGGCTGAATATATTCCAATTTCCAGTTTGAGGGATTCCAATGAAGTAAGAGAGTATATATAGGCGACATAGGATAGGAGTCAGTTCTGGTGCGCAAACTTTCAGGACAATTGGGAGAATGCCATCAGGGCCGGGAGACTTTTTTGTGTCTAATTTGGACATTTTTCTGATCTCATCCTGGCAAAAGGACATAGGGGGCATCGGATGTTTGGTGTCTGGAATGGTTGAGAGACATTTACCATTGTCCGTTATGCATGTTGGCTTTTTCTGTGGGTGATGATGCAATAGAGCCCTCTGGTTTCTATTGCATGATCACACTCAGAAAAGGACAGGAATTCCTGATAAGGACAGGAATAGTGTTGGGCAGAAGTTACGACCAGTTGCTTTGGCGAGAGACCAAAAGGCTCGGCTGCCTTTTGGACAGGCTGCTAGTTTCCTACTTTTTGCTCTTTCGAACTCTGTTTTGGAAGTATTGATTTTTTTTTGCATCTTTTTTTGGGCTTTGGTATAAGCTTTAAAGGAGGATGAGGTTCTTGTTTTCAGCCAGTTGTGGTATGTCTGGTGTTTCATCTGTCGTACAGCCTTGACAAATCTTTTGGAGAACCAGAGTTTCGTTAGGGAATACCAGTTCAGAGTACTGTCTTGAATGTATGTTTCCATGCCAGTGAGGATTACTTTGGTAATAGGTTCGGTGCATTTTGGATTGGTAGGCCAGAAGCAATAGTCTAACCATTGGAATGTGGCATAGAAGTTGCAGAAGCTGTCCCACTTGGCACTGTTATAATGCCAAACTACTCTTGTATGCGAGTATCTGTGTAAGCGTTGTTGCATGGGAGAGGAGATGAGCACTAGATTGTGGTCAGAATTTCTCATAGGACTCATTACTTTCACTGTGTATTTGGAGGGGTCATTGGTGAGGAAGAGATCTAGGGTGTTTGGGAATGGTTTGGGTTATTTGGTATTTTGGTTGGTATTGAACAAGTTGTGTTAGGTGGATAATGATGGCAAATTTCAGCACATCTGACTGCAAGATCTGTACAACTGGAGGAGGAAAGCTAGCTAGTGTTGTGGACATTAAAATCTCTTAGGAGGATAATTTCACTGTTGGGAAAGTGGGATTGGAGAAAATCAATTTTTAAGGAGAGGAAATTAAAGAGCTCAGAGTGGTTGGTTGTGTTAAGGGAGCGATAGAGACAACAAATGAATTTGCCTGAGTGGGGAAGGGATATTTTCAACCAAAGAAGGTCGGAATTGGGTGATTCTAGGTTGGGTGCTCTGGTAAGGTCTGTCAGAGCCGATGTAGACACAGACACCATCCTTGGGATGAAAGTTGTTAAAGAGTGAGTAGTTTGGAAGGTTGAGATAAATAGTGCTGTGGTGAGGTGAGATTTGAGTTTCTGCCAGAAAGAGTAGGTGGGGTTTGATAGAGTGAAGATGGCAGTGGACACTATTAATGTTGGAATTTAGGCCATGAATGTTGGTGAAGTGAATATGTAGGGTTTTGTGAGTCATGTTTGACTGCAAGGGTCTTGCACATTTCCTATGCAGTGCCTGCATACTGGTCTCCATGGTGGCTGCTAGTGGCATCATTTGGTTTTTGCACCAGTTTATCTTGTCTGTAGTCGATGATCCAACTATTGTCACCATTTTGACATTTTTCTTTGAGTTGTCTTCGAAGCTGGCATCTTTGTTTTCTTTGTGCAAATGATAAATCTGGTACTGTCATCAGCAAAGCTATGGATTGGATTGGAAGTCTGAGAGAGTAGGTCATTTATATACAAGAGGAAGAGTGTGGGTGAAAGAACAGAACTCTGGGGTACTCCTGTGTTGGTGGTTAAATCTGAGTAGAGTAAACCATACACTATGACACGCTGTGAGCTACCAGTGAGAATGTTGGGGATCTAGTGACAGATGTGGAAGACTGACCATAGGATGGAAGTTTGTTAAGTGGGCACCTGTGTCAAATCTGATCAAATATCTTTGAAATGTCGAGGACAACCACATGAATTTCTCCAACTTTTTAATTGGCTTTAGTCCAGAGGTGGGTGGTGAAAGCAAGATGATCAGCTGTAGATTGCGAGCAGCAGAATCCATACTGCTGGTCACCGATTATCTGATAGATCTCTAGGTGGATCAAGAGTCAATTGTTGATCACCTTCTCCATAATTTTAGAGAGAATGGAAGTGACAGCAGTTGGATGGTTGTTTGTTGGTTGACTTTTATCACCGTTCTTTGGGATGGGCTGGATGTGGGCCTGTTTCCTTGTTGTAGAATAGGATACATTAAATAGGCAATACAGGATAGGTGTTAGTTCTGATGCATAATTTTTTAACATACTAGGTGAGATACCATCAGGACCAGATGCCTTGTTTGTGTTCAAGTTATTTAGGATTCTTTGGATTTCTCTTTGGCAGAAGACTATGAGTAACATGGAGGGAGCTGTTTCACGGCTCTCTCCACTTCCATGTCTTGATGGGATAGAGGGAACTTTACACAGATCATCAATCAGGAATTGGAAGAGAAGACTGATGCCAGTTAAGCTGGCTGTGTCTTTTTTGAAAAGGAAAGAGTGGCCATCAGAATTAGTAGTAATTATGGATACAAATAACAAAGAGAATGTTTATAGAGATTTGAAGTTGTTGCAGGAGGTAAAGGATAATATTGTTGTGGTAAAAGTCATTATTGTGTTGCCCAGATATGACAATAGTGAGTTGAGAAGGAGAGTAGAGATCATGAATAGCATGATGGCCGATTTGTGTGAGGCAAAGGAAGTTCAGTGGAGTGAATTGTGGGTCTGTGTGAATCTGATGGAAGTGCTGGAGTGATAAGACTGATGTATAATTTGTGTATTAATTATATAGGAAATGATTTGGTTGAGAGATATGCTGTTTTCTTGATGATCATGCAAAATGGCACAAGAATTAAAAAAGGTGGAGTGGTGATCCTCTAGGATTTAACTAGACTGACAATATGATCAAACAATGGACAGTAATTTCTTACAATGTATAAGCCTAAACTCCTTCTGGTGTTTAGGCTTATATTAGACTTATACATTGATTCTGCAGCATCATGTTTGGTTTAAGGAAATTAACAACGTGAACTTGATAATAACTGAAAATATTTAATTATTACTTCCTGTATTTCACTTAAGAGAAATCAGCATCATCGATTAATACACTGATATTAAACATGTGCACGGAGGCGCACTTCAGTAACAAAGATGAAACAGGAGAGGTACAGAAAGTCTTATAATTACACCGCCTACTGACTTTGGTTGGATGTTCTGGACTGTTGGGCTGGCTGTCTGCCAATGAGGGTTTCCCATATGAGAAGCAGTTTGATAGAACCATATTTATTTAGGTTGGGATAGTTGATAAGAGCTTCAGCAGATTCAAGGAAAAGCCTCTCAAGCTTAAATTTGCTTCAGTGGAGTAAGGTGGCTTTTTTTCCTGGCAGGTATCCAGAGCATGGTCTGCTAATCCTGAGCCACCATAATGGTGTAATTGGATGTTGGCTGTCCTACCTGTCTCTCCATAATATGAAAAGTTATAGCTGCAGGGTACCTGGCACACTCCAGGTAAATCAAGAGGTTGTAGCTAGTCTTTGGGGAAGCAGATAAAGGTTGCTACCTTTTATGTGGCTTATAAGTGGTCACTGAGACACCACGAATAGATGGTGTTGGATTTGCTGCAATCTATGTTTGGAAGTGGATGGTGTTGGATTTGCTGTAATTTATGTTTAGAAGGGTGGGGGGGAGGGATTGTTGTGTGAATATTAGTTTATAGTAGAAGTGGTTTGGTGAAAATGGAACTGTGGATGATATCATGATAAGTTGGATTTGCTGCAATCTATGTTTGGAAGTGGATGGTGTTAGATTTGCTGTAATTTATGTTTAGAATGGTGAGTGAGGGATTATTGTGTGAATATTAGTTTATAGTAGAAGTGGTTTGGTGAAAATGGAACTGTGAATGATATCATGATAAGGAATAACAGACTTGATGTTTGCAAGAGGTGGTCTTGAATGCTTTGTCAGTAAGTGAAGGGGAGGGGAGAGAGAGAGAGAAATGTAATAGGAATTGTGTGAATAGTTGAATACAGTGGTATCTCGCTAATCCGAACTAATAAAAATCATACTCATTCGAATTAGTGAAAAGTTCAGATTAGTGAATTTCTCCCCAAGAGACAACAATAACTAGCCTTTAAGACAAAAATAATCAGATTCTAATGGTATATCAATTTAATTCTGTAAATAAATTAACTGATAGAAAAAAGCTATTGTACTGTAATGTAAAACAAAAAAAATAATACAGTACACAAGTTTATTTTAGTAAAAAAATTAATTTGTATGTACCAGTATTGTTGAGGATTCTGATTTTATAAAATTGCATAGTTCAGTACGTAACTTAATTTATGTAAAAAATATCACTTTCTTGTACACAACACAAAAAAGTTTCACAAATTAACACAAAATTTTTTTTTTATTTCTTTGTAAAAAAGTCACTGATTTTCTTTTGCTTCTTTGAAGCTAAACTTTTTTTGAATGCTTCTTCTCAGAGCTGCATTAGCAACCAAATTTTGTGGAATGGCATATCATTCTGCTTAGCCCATTCTATACACATACTAAAACTGTCAGCTGCCTCTTCATGTTTTCCTTTTTTTCTTCTTCGAGTTCTTTATCATTATTATCATCTTCTAATTCATTCTGTACCGTCATATTTATAATTTCATCATCTGATTTAATTTCGAATTTGCTTTTGGTTCTACCTGTAATCCATTCTACAACATCTGTTTGTGAAATTTCAACATCTGGATTTATATTTTTAATCAAATTATGCATGTTTTGAATTTCCTCTTTTTTGTGTATATTTGTGATTCATGCCGACAATACAGTAAGTACTGTACAGTATAAAAAAGCAAACGTGAATACAGAATAAATCAAAATAGTCCTCCAGTATAACCGTACAATCGACAGTATGAAAAAAATACTGTACTGTAATAATAATAAAATAAATAATAATAGTTAAAATAATAATTATTAAATAAAAATAATAGTACACAAAATAATAAAACGCAATAAATAAAACGTTTTTCTTTCAAACCACAGTTCGGATTACTGGAGAGTTCGGACTAAGGAGGTTCGGATTAGCGAGATACCACTGTACTTATAATGTCAATAGTTGAATATTTATAATGTGAATATTTAATAGTCAGTATTCCATGATGCATTCTTGGACTTCCTGAAAGTTCCATATAATAATAATCATCATAATAATAATCAAAAAAGTGGTTAATATTATTATTATTATTATTATTATTATTATCCAGACCTCCATGGAGTCAAAAGTCTCATCGTGTGAGGTCGTTTTTAGGAAACACAAAGTTTATCATACCACTCCTTGAACCCATTGACCGTTCCCACTCCAACCACTCTCTCAGGCAGTGCATTCCAAGGTTCAACTACCCTCCACACAAAGAAACCTCTTGCTCACAGCCTCCTTTCGTAACTTCCAGGGGTGACCCCTTTGTCATCGCTCCTTCCTGCCGTTCCACCAAGTGAAAGAACTCTCCAATGTCTACCCTGTAACTGCCTCCCAACAGCTTAAAGTCTTGATCATATCACCTCTCCTTCTTCTATCCACCAAACTCTGCAGTCCACATTCCCTCAGTCGATCCTCATAACTCATATTGTACAGTCCTGACACCATCTTTGTTATCCGCCTCTGTACCATCTCCACAGTCAATTTATCCCCTTCAAATCCTGGGGACAATATCTGAGAACAATAGTCCAAGTGTGGTCTGATCAGGGCTTTATACAGTGGAATGATAACTCTTTTATCCCTGCAGGTCAGAGTCCTCCTCAGTATTGCAATCTGAGGTAATATGAGAAATATAAAAAAAATTAATTAAAACACGTGATTACAACTATGTTGTAATTACATTTTTGATTTTTTACATTGATATCAGATGCAGAAATTGTTATGAATGAAATGTAAAAGGTAAAATGAAAAAAAAGTTAATTGTTGTTTAAACTGAGTGATAGGGATTTATTATACTAGTGTGTGCTATACACACACTAGTATAGCACACACTAGTATAATAGTAGTGTGTGCTATACTATGCATATATTTTATATGAGGGGTTTCCAAAAAGTAAGGTATCAAATTTTTTTTCTCAAGAATGTTTAATAATAGGAAGTCGAAATTCTTCTTCTTCTAGTATTCTGTAATTGAGCAGGTTCTTCTCTTAGTAGCAAAAACTTTCCTTCTACTCACTTCTGTTCTGAGCTTTCTCTTTCAAGGTTGTGTACCTATCTCTCCATTCAGCATGTCATCTAGTATTGTTTTCCTTACTCTTCCTCTGGGTTTTTTTCCGTCTATTTTTCCTTCAATGGCATCTCTGATGATTCAATTCCCTCTCAGATTATGTCTGATTCAGTTTCCCTTTCTTGTTTTTATCCTTCTTAACAGACTTCTTTCTTCGAAATTATCCACCAAGAAATAAGTGAACATGCACTACTTCTTCACAAAGTCTCCAAATTTATTCATGCACTTGTCCCAACAAATACATCAGGTTATCAATATCAGTACTGAAGAAGTCTGTGCCCTCACCTAGTGACCAACATCACACTGTCTGATGAACTTTCTTATCCATACTGAAATGCCTTCTACCAAAATGTTTCTTGAGGGGACTGAACAAATGGAAGTCTGGGTGCTAAGTCAGGGCTGTGTGTTTGTGTGTGTGTGGGGGGGGGGGCAGAGTTTTGCAATGATTAAAGTGAAACTACTTACTAGTGGTGCATGCAGTGTGTGGTGGTGTAGCGTTGTCATGCACCAAAATCACCACTTGTCAGAAGTCCTGCTTGTTGGTCAAATGTTGGCTTTCAGTTTGTCCAACATTGCACAGTAAAGGTTCTGCATTAATTGTTCCTCTCTTCATCAAGAAGTCCACCAAAAGAATGCCTTGATGATCCCAGAACATTATCACTGTTCTGACATTGGGAACAGTTCTGAATTTTTTGTGCACAGGAGATAATGGATATTTCCAGGTAATGGAGTCTTGTTTGCATTCTGATGAACCCTGTTTTCATTTCCTGTGACTTGGTGAGCTAGAAAATCCTCACCTTTGTCACTGTATTCCAACAGATTCTCCAGATACATTTCCATGTGTGTGTTGCATTGTGCTCCTCTGACAATTGTTTGGGCAGCCAGTAGGAGCAAACCTTTTGAAAGCCAAGGACATCATGAACAGGTTCATGAACTCAAGTTCATCACCTGTGCAATTTCATGCAGTTTGACTCACTGGTCTTCAGGAACGATATCCTATTAGCATGAAATGTTGTCTTCTGTCTTGCTCAATAAAAGCCTGCTCACTGGATGTTCAATGTCACCACAGCTCCCATTAAATTCATTTCACCAAAAACACTTCTGCATCTTTGACATCACCTTTTCACCATATGCAGCAACCAGTTCATGGTGAATGTCATTTGTTGCTTGCCCCTTTCCTTTGCAAAAACCAATACCTTCATGGATACCTGTTTTGGACACACACACATCTTGCAACTGGAATTAGCTGTGATGTGACAGTAGTGCCATGCTGTAATGGCAGTCTTTTTGAATGTTATTTAACTGGTCTGTCTGTCCATGATGATTGATCTCATTCCCCTTCACCATTATTAAGAAAAAAAGAAGTATTACCTTACTTTTCTGAAACCCCTTATATATATGCCATATATGATTGAATTTGCACAGAAAGTGCAAAAATTGCACTTTCTGTGCAAATTGATGATGAAATTTTGAAAAAATATTTTATATTTTGGAGTTATTATGAATTAAAATGAATGTTATCTAACTGAAGTCAGTTATTGTGACTAATAATAATACTGTAATGACTAATATTCATTATTATTTTTGAAAGTATCTCTTACTGACCTTTTTCCTTCCTTGTTCTTTCTTTTTTTTTTTTTTAGGAATTTTTTGATTGGTTAGAAGATGAACAAACAAAGACTTTAAAAAATCTTGTGAAAGAGTACAGATCCACGGTTTCATTACTTATGAAAGTGGAAAGTTTGGTCTGCCATGCTACTACTGGAAATGCATTGCAGTTACATCATTATTATTATTTTGTGGAGAGAAAGGTTTTTGATTCCTTAGTAAAGGTGATTATATAATTAATGCTCATATAATTTGATTCATTGTTATCTACATATTTATTTTCCTGACATGTTTTTCATTTTAAATAATTCTACATATAGAAATATTTTTAATTTTTTATTTTCATAAATTGTTGATTTTCTATTTAGTTAACTCTTAAATTGATTCTCTACTTCTCTCTGGTCTTTACAGGGCTTCTGGATCATGTAAAAATAAATAAAAAAATACAATATATATATATATATATATATGTGGCGATCAGCTTTTACTCGGTTGTTATACATTTGAAAAAAATAGATTTAATGACTCCAAGACCGAGATAACATATAAAGATTTTAATGATAAATACTACTAGTTTCGGCATATAGCAGCCTTCTTCAGGTATTTATAAAGGAAAGAAATACTAATAAACATTGAATTATTTAAACAAACTGGAAATTACAGGTACAAATTGCCTCACATAATCGATACATAAAAACGTTGTATTTTTCAAGTTGTTCCAACTGGCGTGCCATTGTTTGTTGCATATATAATATACCTGAAGAAGGCTGCTATATGCCGAAACTAGTAGTATTTATCATTAAAATCTTTATATGTTATCTCGGTCTTGGAGTCATTAAATCTATTTTTTTCAAATATATATATATATATATATATTTTTTTTTTTTTTATAAAGAATTGAATGACTAGAACCGAGATTTAAGTAAAATGGTTTTAATATAAAAACATGACTAGTTTCGGCTTGTAACAGCCTTCATCAGGTGACATTATAAAAGAAAGAAAAAAGAAAAAACACTAAAACATTGAAGCTTAAATAAACTATGAACAACATAGAGAGTCTCTGTACATAATTGACATTAAATCATTGTGGTTGTATTTAAAACTGTTCTTTCGTTAGTTATATTATTGGGAAAGTGCGTGCTAGTAGCATCTTGTGAACGCCAGTACATGATTACAGCTGAATGACAATCTGAGAGGTTGTAGCTCAGTTAATATTTAGATGAACAGGATTGAAGATGATTTCTCTAGATTCCATGAGTTTTCTCTCTCTAGTTCATCATTGCAATGGAAGATGTTAGTGGATTTTTCCCAGCAGACTTTGTGACTTTGGTTTTCATCATTAGGATTAGCTGAGAAAAGGATATGACTTGATAATGCACTGGCTCGCTGTCTCTTGTAAGTAATGTCCCTCATGTGTTCTTTTATACGCAATTCGACAGATTTGTCTGTCTGCACAAAATAAAGAATATCACAATCACACAATATTTTATGTATACCAAGGTATTTGAGTTGATGATGATAAGGTTTTGGGTGGCTTATTAAGAAACGGATCTTTGGAAGTGGAGTGAACAATGTTCTGATATTGTATTTTCTTAGAACTTTTGCTAATTTATGTGAAACTGTACTTATGTAAGGAATAGATATATTGCCTTTGAATCTATTTGTTACTTCTGAGTGATGTCTAGGAGGCTTAAGAAGGAATTTTTCAATGATTCTCTTGGAATATCCATTAATTTTGAAAAAAATGTTGAGATGGTTTATTTCTGTAAGAAGTTCATTTGGGTCATCCAGAAGAGAATGTCCCAAGGTGGAAATTATTCCAAGCTTATGAGGAGGGAAGTGATGGGACTGACTATGCAGATATCTGTTGGTATGTGTGGGCTTTCTATATATCGATATTTTGAGTTTACCAGAAGAGCAAGTCAGTTTGACATCAAGAAAAGGCAAGGAATTATCCGTTCCATCCTCATAAGCTTGGAATAATTTCCACCTTGGGACATAGAGCCCATTCTCTTCTGGATGACCCAAATGAACTTCTTACAGAAATAAACCATCTCAAAACTTCTTTCGAAGTTAATGGATATTCCAAGAGAATCGTTGAAAGATTCCTTCTTAATCCTCCTAGACATCACTCAGAAGTAACAAATAGATTCAAAAGCAATATATCTATTCCTTACATAAGTACAGTTTCACATAAATTAGCAAAAGTTCTAAGAAAATACAATATCAGAACCTTGTTCACTCCACTTCCAAAGATCTGTTTCTTAATAAGCCACCCAAAACCTTGTCATCATCAACTGAAATACCCTGGTGTATATAAAATATTGTGTGATTGTGATATTCCTTATTTTGGGCAGTCAGACAAATCTGTTGAATTGTGTATGGAAGAATACATGAAGGGCATTACTTACAAGAGACAGCGAGCCAGTGCATTATCAAGTCATATCCTTTTCTCGGCTAATCCTAATGATGAAAACCAGTCACAAAGTTTGCTGGGAAAAATCTACTAACATCTTCCATTGCAATGATGAACTAGAGAGAAAAATCGTGGAATCTAGAGAAATCATCTTCAATCCTGTTCATCTAAATATTAACTTGAGCTACAACCTCCCAGATTGTCATTCAGCTGTAATCATGTACTGGCATTCACAAGATGCTACTAGCACGCACTTTCCCAACAATACAACTAACGAAATGATTTAATGTCAATTATGTATAGAGACTCTCTATGATTTTGCTCTGAGTAGCTGAAGATGAGGCAGATGCTGAGTGAAATTAATTGAATAGCAGATAGGTATGGAAGGGTGAAGAAGAAGACACAAATAAATCATGCCAGTATGAAAGAGATAATGAAAGATCCATTAGTGGCATTGTATCAGCATTTGATTATCAGAGGTGTGGTAAATGAGAAGATGCACAAGGTTTGTTTTGAGGATGAACAATGATAGAGTGATTCAGGAGTTAAATATGAGGAGTAAGTAAGTAAGAATAAGTAGTGATAATAGGGATAAATGACTTCACTGGGAACAAGAAGAATGTAAAAATGGGTATCAGGAGATTGTTGAGAGGGATAAAAGATAGTAGTGTAATAGGAAAGGTAGTCCAAGTGTTGCCCAGTTATGACAGTAATGAGATGACACAGAGAACAAGGTTTATGAATGATGTGCTAAAAGAAATTTGTGAAAATAAACAAATGCATTAGTGTGTGGAATGAGTTTGAATGAGAAATTGAATGGTATAAGAGTGATGGAGTGCATTTGAATAGTTTTTGTATGAGTCATTTGGAGAGACTTTTTCCTTTTTTATGTTGAGCCCATACACGAGAGGTTGGTTGATCAACCTATAGTACATTAGTCCCATGTATTGATAGTGGACTGGGAAAGGAGGAACTTGTTTACATTTGATTTAAATGACTCTATATTGTATTCCTTGGGAAACACAACAATGGGGAATCTATTCCACAATACAGCAGTTGCAGGGGTAAAGGAGGAGGAAAGGAAACTTGTTCTGTTTGTTTCTAGGCACTGCGAAGGGATGTTGAGCAACAGCTGCACGTGTTCCAATAAGCTTAGTACTGAGTGGAGGAGTTATTGATGTTATTTCAGATGAGCATTTCCCATGGAAATATTTGTAGAATATACATATTGCAGAAACCAAATGTTTGTGCAAAAGTGGGGGGGGACTGAGTTGGTAAGAGATGGGTCATTAATAAGTCAAAATGCTTGACTCAATACAGAGGAGAGCAATTAGCTTTTAGGGACCCACCAATATGTGAGAGCAGTATTCATTAACATTATGCAAGTCACAAATTCACCCAGCTATTGATTTTCATTCAAATACTAATTTTCATTCAAACATCTTAATTGAATGAAAAATCCTAGTTTTTTTGAAGCTGAGGATGCAATGGTTGTGATGTGTTTATGCCAGGAGAGGTTTGATGTCAGGGTAATTCCAAGAAGAGAAATCTCAAACTGTCTGGAAATTTGGGTATCGTCAAAAAGAATACTGGAAAAAAATGGTTCTTTTTATGAGAAATAGGACATAACTGGGTTTTATTAGCATTAAAATTGATGAGGTTATCTGAATCCCATTGAAGGAGGGCTTGGAGATCAGAATTGAGGGTGGTGGTGGTGGTTGATGTTCTGTAGGTTGAGGTGAGTTTTGTAGGATAAGGTTTATCAAATGAAAGGGAGGAGTGTGATGTGGTGTCATCTGCAAAACTGTGTATTGGGTTGGAGGTCAACTGAAGTAGGTCATTAACATATAGTAGGAAGAAGGTTGGTGAGAGGACAGAACCTTGTGGAACCCCAGCATTAATTGAATGGTGAGAGGATAAGGAACCATCCACCACCACACATAGTGTGCATCTAGACAGAAAGCTGGCAGTCCAACTACAGAAGTCTTGGGACAGACAAAATGATGGCAGTTTGCTTAGTAAGTACCATACCCAGTTCAAAGCTTTGGAGATATCAAATGCAACTACTTGAAATTTGCCAAACTTCTCCATAGCATTTGTCCAGAGATGGGTGACATATGTGAGCAAATCTACTGTTGATCGGCAGCGACGGAATCCATACTAGTGGTCATTTATTAGGTGGATGCCTTCAAGGTAGGGTAGGAGTTCGGAGTTGATGATTTTTTTCATATTACTTTAGACAGTACTGAGGTAAGTGAGATAGGGTGGTAGTTAGATGGCAGTGACTTGTTGCCCTTCTTGGGAATGGGTTGAATATAGGCCAATTTCCAGGTTGTGGGATACATTCATGTGCAGTAAGAGAGTATATATATATATATATATATATATATAGGTGACAGAGGATAGGAGTCAGTTCTGGTGCACAAACCTTCAGACAATTGGAGGAATGCCATCAGGGTGAGGAGACTTTTTTGTGTCTAATTTGGGACAGTATTTTTATGATCTCATCCTGTCAAAAGGATATAGGAGACATTGTATGTTGTTTGTCCAGAATAATTGGGGGACATTTACCATTGTCAGTTATGCATGCATTGGAAACAAAGTGTGAAGACAGAAGATTAGCTTTTTCTGTAGGTGATGATGTAATAGAGTCATCTGAGTATGATAAGGTTGGGAATAGTGTTGGGCAGAAGTTACAGCCAATAGCTTTGGTGAGAGACCAAAAGGCTTGCCTGCCGTTTTGGACAGGCTGCTAGTTTCCTGATTTTTACTCTTTCAAACTCTGTTTTGGAAGCATTGATTGTTTTTTTGCATCTATTTTAGGCTTTGGTATAAGCTCTAAACCAGGATGGGGTTCTTGATTTTAGCCAGTTACAGTATGCAGCCTTGGCACATCTTTTGGAGAATCAGGGTTTAGTTAGGGAATGGCAATTCAAAGTAGTGTATGGAATGTATGTTTCCATGCCAGTGAGGATTACTTTGGTGATAAGTTAGGTGCATATGTTTGAGTTGGAAGGCTGGAAATAATAGTCCAGCCATGGGAATGTGGCATAGAAGTTGTGGAGGCTGTCTCACTTGGCACTATTATAATGCCAAACTACTCTTGTATGGGAGTGGCTGTGTAAGTGTTGTTGGATGGGGAGGAGATGAGCACTAGATTGTGGTCAGAATTACTTATTGGGCACACTGCTTTCACTGTGTATTTGGAGGAGTCATTGGTGAGGAAGAGATCTAGGGTGTTTGGGTGGTGGTTTGGGTTATCTGGTATTCTGGTTGGCATCTGAACAAGTTATGTAAGGTCATTAGAGATGGCAAATGTTTCAGCATCACTGCCTGAAAGATCTGTACAACTGGAGAAGGATAGCCAGCTGGTGTTGTGGACATTAAAATCTCCTAGGAGGATAATTTTGCTGTTTGGAAAGTGGGATTGGAGAAAATCAATTTTTAAGGAGAAGAAATTAAAGAACTCAGAGAGGTTGGTTGCATTTGAGGAGTGATAGAGACATAGTTGTTAAAGTTGTTAAAGAGTGAGTGGTTTGGAAGTTGAGATAAATAGTGCTTAGGGGAGGTGAGATTTGAGTTTTTGCCAGAAAGAGTAGGTGGGGTTTATTAGACTGAAGGTGGTAGTGGACACTATTAAGTTTGAAGTTTGGACTATGTATGTTGGTGAAGTGGATATGCAAGGTTCTGTGAGGTGTATATTTGATCACAAGGGTCTTGCACATATCCTATGCAGTGCCTGTATACTGGTTTCCATGTTGACTACTAGTGGTATCACTTGATTTTTGCACCAGTTTGACTTGCTTGTAGTTGATGATCCAACTGGCATCTCCATTTTGATATTTTTCTTCAAGTTCTCTTCTAAGCTGGTGTTCTTGTTCCCTCTGTGCAAACATTAGGTCTGGTCGAGCACGTATGCGCAATTGAGGGCAAGTGCCTTTGAACTTGTTGTTGATCTCTGATATAAATTTAGATGTGCTCGTCAGAGTGTCACAAGCCACTTTTATGAGGCATGGAAAGTTCATTCCGTCCTTTCTTTTATTTATGGGCCCAAAACGATGGCACCTGATGATATTGTTAGAATCGATGTTGTATTCTTCAGCTAGCTTGTTGGTGTCCTCTTTTAATGATTTTCCATTTTCCTTCAGAAAGTTCAAAATAATGGCATTGAATTTTTTGTTTTAGGCCTCCATCGAGTCATATATCTTTGATGCGATTAGGTCACTGAGTTCATTCCTGGGCAAAGGTGAGCTTACGTTGTGGCACTGGTCATTAATTTGTTCAATCTTAGCTTCCACTGCTTGTATTTTGGAGGAAAAAGTTCAGACTGCTAGTGAAAGGGAGAGTAATGAGCACAGACATTCAATCTAAACAAGTAAGAAGCGATATGAAAGAGTGGGAGAGTAAGGAAGGATAGATTGAAGTAGTGCTAATGAATGAAAAATTGGGTTGCATGAGAGTAGAGAATGAGAGAACAAGTGTGCAAAACAAACAGAGAAACTGGAAGACTTGGTGTGGACATAGGACCACAGTGTAACAAAGGTTGATGCTATAAGATGATGTGAATGCATGTGTAGACAAAAAAATAAAGGGGATGATCTGTGATGTAGGGAAAACAGATGAAAATGGTTTGGGGTTGGATATGAAGCAAAAAGAAATGGGTGGAGAAAGGTATGGAGAACTCACATCTAATAAGTGGTATCAGTGAAACTTGTTACAGATCAGGAATTAGCTATTATTTTTGCATATTAATGCTAGAGGTATTAGAAAGAAGTCTAATGAAATGGCTGCTTTAATTCAGTTTGTTCACCTAAAAATTGTTGGAATAAGTGAGACATGGTTGGATGAAAAAGTCATCTTGACAGGAATAGAGATGGAAGTTACAATGTATTTCACGAAAATAGAAAAGGTAAACAGGGATGGAGTACTATTGATGTTAGAAAACGAGTTATGTCCATACAAGATAGAGAAGCAAGGGGTAAATAATGACAGTGGTTATGAGACACATGAATGTGAGATGGAGATAAATAGAAAAAAAAAAATTTAGTTGAATGTTACTATAGAGCTAGTAATGTGGAGGGTCGTGACCATGGCATGTATAAGGAAATAGGAAATGAATGATCATTATGGGTGATTTTAATTATAGCAATATAGATTGGGATAATGAGATAGCAACTGGAAGTAAAGAATGAGTTTCTCAAGTTTGAGTAACAACTACCTCAGGCAGTATATAACAGAGGGCTCATGAGGATTGAGGCTCTTGGATTTGATCATCTCATCTGAGGATGTTATTATAAATGAGGTGTCAAATCTCCCTCAGGTTGGTCAGAGTGATGATGAAGTAATTACCTGGGTTGATGCTGACCATTTCAGAGCTTCTGTGAGAAAAGAATATATGTGGAACTACTAGCCTGGTGATTATGAGATGCTCAGGAGACAACTTGCATATGTAGCATGGAATGAGAAGTTGAGTGGAAAGGAGATCATTGCAGCTTGGGTGATATTCAAAAGCTATCTGGTAGAAGCTATGGGTAAATGTATTCTAGGGACCAGGAGGTTAAATAAGGTAGTGTGAAATCAATGAATGAAGAGATTAAGCATGCAATACAGAGAAAGTAGGCATTAGAGAATCAATATAAGATGAGTGGTAATAATCAATTCCATGAGGAGTACAAGGAAGAGGCAAAGAGTGTGACTTGGTTGCCAAGGGTAGCAAAAGTGCAGTATGGCTAGCAGTTAGCTAATGAAGTTGGGAAAAAAAACCCTATGGAGTTCTTTCAATATGTAGCCACCAAAAAGTGAATGAATGATTATAAATATGATGACATTGATTGGAGCAAATTATATAAATACAACTCTATGGAGGATTCGGTTGAGATATTAATGAGCAGTTCATAAAGGTCTTTCATCCTTGTGAATGTGACATTATGGAGAGTTTAAGAGCATTGGATGATGAGGAGAAAAGAGTGAGAGAGAGAGAGGAATATGGAGAAATGAGCAAACTTGATTCTTTCTTTTAGGGTTACACGGTGATCAGCACTCATATTTGTAGATTTAGGGACTCAAAAACACACGTGTTGAACAGATTATTTTATTAATTACAAATAAAATAAAACTTGACGTTTCGACCTCTATATCGAGGTCATCATCGGAAGAATACAACTGTATGCAGAACCAAGCTACATGCTCATGCTTTCTATACCAGTAAACTAAATCTACGTAGTTAATAAATCTTTTTTCTAGCCTGACCTCTAGTGATAGAAAAGAAAAACAAATGGAAAAAAAAAATAATAATGATAATAATAATATATATATATATATATATATATATATAAAAAAAAATTAAAAAAAAAAAAAATATATATATATATATATATTATAAATAGATAAATGCAACTACAATAAACTGTTAGAGTCCTCCTGTATTAATATTCTGGATAGTTACAAAATGATTTCTTTCAGTTGCTATTGAATGTTCTAAACACTTCACCAAGTCACCAGGTTGTCTTCTTGTAGTGGGAATTTTTCTAATGCTAGTTTAGGATGTTATATAGGTTGTAGATGGGTCCTCCACATTCTTGAAATGGTGAGGCCATCATTTTTGTTGAGATTTGGGTTGTGTTTGAGCATTTCACAAGACTCTTTAAATTTTCTCTCAAACCAGGTTTTGGTGCGGTGTAGGGACTTGGTATTTTTCCAGTCAATTCTGTGGTATGTTTGGAGTGCATGGTCAGAAAGGCCTGTTTTACCGAAGTGGAGGTATTTAATGTGTCGTTTGTGTTCGTCTTGTCTGATTGGGATAGTTCGCCCTGTTTCCCCTATGTATGGTATGTTACATGTGCAGTGTATTTTGTATACCCCTAGGTGTGCTAGGTGTGGAAGAGGATCTTTAGAGGAACTGAGTAGGTGTCTTAGCTTATTTGGGGGTTTAAAGGTGGTTTTAATGTTGTATTTGCGAAGTGTTCTGTCTATTTTTTCAGAAACAGAGGGAAGACGTGTGACAAGTGTGTCTATGAAAGGAAGAGAGTCGTTTTTTTCCATTTCAATGGTGAATTGGATACGTTTGTGTTGTTTGTTTAGGTGGCTAAGGAATGTATTTAGAGCTTCGCGGCCGTGGGGCCAAATGGCCGAAAATTTCATTTTCGCCATTTGGCCGTGGGGCCAAATGGCGAAACAAACGTATCCAATTCACCATTGAAATGGAAAAAAACGACTCTCTTCCTTTCATAGACACACTTGTCACACGTCTTCCCTCTGTTTCTGAAAAAATAGACAGAACACTTCGCAAATACAACATTAAAACCACCTTTAAACCCCCAAATAAGCTAAGACACCTACTCAGTTCCTCTAAAGATCCTCTTCCACACCTAGCACACCCAGGGGTATACAAAATACACTGCACATGTAACATACCATACATAGGGGAAACAGGGCGAACTATCCCAATCAGACAAGACGAACACAAACGACACATTAAATACCTCCACTTCGGTAAAACAGGCCTTTCTGACCATGCACTCCAAACATACCATAGAATTGACTGGAAAAATACTAAGTCCCTACACCGCACCAAAACCTGGTTTGAGAGAAAATTTAAAGAGTCTTGTGAAATGCTCAAACACAACCCAAATCTCAACAAAAATGATTGCCTCACCATTTCAAGAATGTGGAGGACCCATCTACAACCTATATAACATCCTAAACTAGCATTAGAAAAATTCCCACTACAAGAAGACAACCTGGTGACTTGGTGAAGTGTTTAGAACATTCAATAGCAACTGAAAGAAATCATTTTGTAACTATCCAGAATATTAATACAGGAGGACTCTAACAGTTTATTGTAGTTGCATTTATCTATTTATAATATATATATATATATTTTTTTTAATTTTTATTTTTTTATTTTTTTTTTATTTTATTTTTATATATATATATATATATATATATATATATATATATATATATATTATTATTATTATTATTTTTTTTTTTTTGTTTTTCTTTTCTATCACTAGAGGTCAGGCTAGAAAAAAGATTTATTAACTACGTAGATTTAGTTTACTGGTATAGAAAGCATGAGCATGTAGCTTGGTTCTGCATACAGTTGTATTCTTCCGATGATGACCTCGATATAGAGGTCGAAACGTCAAGTTTTATTTTATTTGTAATTAATAAAATAATCTGTTCAACACGTGTGTTTTTGAGTCCCTAAATCTACGAATATGAGCAAACTTGATGTCAGTAAGGCTGTGAGACTTGATGATATATCACCATGTACTTTGAAGGAACATGCCAGGAAGTTTGACATGTTTATTTAATATGAATCTGACATTGGATCAAGTTCCAAAGGAGAGAAGATTTTACTGCTTCTTAAGAGAGGTGACAGAACTCATGCATCAAATTATAGACCAATCTATATGTCAGGTGTAGCAGTAAAGTGTTGGAGAGGCCGGCGAAAACCAGGATCCAGAAATGAATTAACAACAATTGTATTATCTTTGATAAACAGCACATATTTGCCTGGAAGTCATGTTTTAATAATTTATTTACTAATTACAATAAACTGACAGCTGCATTGGATGAAGTATTTGGATACACAGTAGTATACTTAGATTTTGCAAAGGATTTTGATAGATTACCACATGATAGGTTGATAGTCAAACTAGAGTGGATCAGATCAGACCAGACTAGTGCATTGGATTAGAGATTGGCTGTCTGATAGGTATCTACAAGTTGTGTGTGGGGAGAAGCAATATACCAGAAGAGGAAAGTCACTAGTGGTGTACCTCAGCAGTCTGTTTCAGGACAATTGCTGTTTAACCTGCGTGTTAATATATCGAGGAAGACTTGAATGGGGATATATATTTGTCTGCATATGATGCAAAGTTGGGACAAACCATGAAGAGTAGAGCAAATGTCATGAATAGGCTAAGTGAATGGGCACTGGAGTTAGGATACCACGTCAATGTTGTAAATGTAAGGTTTTAAAATTTGTAAATCAAAGATGGGCTGTAGAATTTACTCTTGTTGAGGATATATTGTTGAAGGTGGAGGAAATAAGAGGGGTGATGGTGGATATGGATCTAAAATTTAGAAGACACATTGCCAAAATTATGAAGATAGCACAACGAATTCTGCCAATGATGCAGAAAGCACTGCCTTGTAGAACTTAGGAGATTCTTGTTTCATTGTATAAGGCTTGATTAGGGCACCTGATTTTTATAAGGATAAAGATGTTGGAAAGGGACCAGAGATAGTTGCCAAAATAGTTTCTGATCTCTGGAATGTTGAATATGAAGAACGATTGAGAAAACATAATTTACAGAGTCTAGTGGATAGGAGAAAAGGGTTGGTATGATAGAGACGTACAAGTTGGTACATGGTTGTTATATAATTAACATTGAAGAAGTTTTTCATAAAATGGTGGGAAATTGGGGGGGTGGAGACCAAGACATCCCTGGAAGCTGTATAAGAAGAGTATGAGCAAGGGAGTGAGAATCTGGTTTTTTGCATGGAGAGTTATGAATGATTGGAATGCATTGCCTGGGAGGGTGGTGTCTGCAGAGAATTTGAATGTGTTTAATACACAGTATGATGAGCTATGTGTATGACTAAGAGACCTCCTAGATGAATTTTTGACTCCATGGAGTCTTCCAGTAATAATAATAATAATATTTATTATTATTATGTGACACCTCCAGGGAGTTTAAAGACTCATTGAGGGAAGGCACCTACACTGCAACTCTATCTCCGCCAATCAGTCGACCAACTAACGAACCACAATTACACCAATGCCATCTACTGCCTGTCACCATGACTAGTATTTTCACAGACAATCAAAAACATCCATGCCCACAGTGAGATTCAAACCCATAGCCTTTTGGCTGGAGAGTGGATACACTAACACTCTGCCAAAGACCTTCATTTTGGGGTAGTATAACCCAAATATTCTTTTGTCTCTCTTCTACAGATACTTTCACATACTCTGCTTTTCTAAAATGGCTGCTATTTTCCCTCCACTTTCCTCCAAAATCACCAGAACAAGAGCTGTTGTTAACAAACACCCATTTTAAGTGTTCATCTTATAACTTATTGAAACAACTTCATTGCCTCCTCTTTTGGATTCCATATACAGTACTTCTTTCTTTAAAACAGCTTTCCTCACTCTTCAGTTACCAAAGGAAAAAAAAAATAACAGATTCCATCTTTCTTCTTATCTTCTTCCCCACACACAGCACTGATCTACTATAGGTCTTGGAATTTTTCATGTGTGGCTCAGATATATATATATATATATATATATATATATATATCTCTACTCTATAATATTATATTATATAATATAATAATATAATAATATGAGAGCCTGTGTAGCTCAGTGGATGTGGCGTTTGCATACCACCGCGCTTGGCCGCACGAAGGAAGACTTCATTTCGAGTCTAGTCGGCGACTAGAGGAAATTTTTCTAAGCCTTTTTTCGACCGGTTCCCGAGTTAGTCGATCTCTCGCACGGGCAAGCAGGTTTTCCCTCCCGGAAACTCGGGTTTTTCGTCCTGTAAACTCAAGAAAATCGACCGTAGAATCCACATTATTTCAGACATTAAATATATTGTGTTAGGGTTAGGGACCACGAGATGGCGGCACATTTGAGCCGTCTTTCTTCACTGCGTACCGCTTAATTAGTGATAGCTTTGGGCCATCTATCTCTGATTGGGTACCAGTGGAGATTGAACTGCCCACTCAGTCTCCAAAAGTTAGATAGGGCTAATTGGCCTCGCCTACTCCCGTTTACAGGAATAAAAAGGCATTAGCTGATTTTTTTAATAATATAATATAATATAATATAAATTGATAAGCTTTTTTTGTAACGTTTTTGTGTCACGTTTTTTGTTAAGTTATTTGAAACATTTTGAAACTCAGGGGCTACTCTGAGTGTCGAGTCTTCAAAATTCGAGTCATCAGAATTCAAGGAGAATCGGCCTACCAGTTGGAACTCAGGGGGTTGGGCACCGTAGGCTCCAGGGGGTGGAACCCCCCTTTCGAGTCTTCAAAAGGAGAACCGGCCTACCAGTCTGGAACTCGGGATGGGGAACCCCCTTTCAAGTTTTCAAAATTCGAGTCATCAGAATTTAAGGAGAACCGGCCTACCAGTCCGGAACTCTGGGTGGTTAGGTGCCATAGGCATCAGGGTGGGGAGGGGGGAAAAGAGCCCCCCTAGTATATATACATATATATATATTTAAAAGAATGTATGATTGATTTTCATGCATGATAATTTTCTTGAAAATGCAGACCTTCCATGATGTGTTGTTGGTCTCTATTAAGGGCTTAGTTTCATAATAATAAAATTAAATATTTATAATTAAATTTTTATTTATTATAGTTTTATTGTTTATTTGTTTTCATAAGATATAAATAACCTGAATTCCCTAGGAGGTTGAAATGGATGATTGAAGAAATTACATATTTAGCACTTAAGAAGAAAAATAATGTATTAGCAGATAGCATAAGATGTGGTAATTATCAGTTGCATGAAAAATGCAATGAGTAGACCAGAAAGATTATTTAATAGGTTAAGAATAGATAAAATGCAGTATAATCTACTTTTTCTTCAATGAGGAAAAGAAAAAGAAAACATCTTGAGTTCTTTTGATATATAGCCTGTAGGAACATGTAACTAAAGAAGTCAGATAAGAAAAGGAAAGCTACTTTTGAGATGTGGTGTTACAGAAGGCTGTTGAGGATATCATATACTGAAGGCATACAAATGAATGGGTATTAGAAAAAATCAGTATAATTAAGGATCCATAAGGATCTTGACAGAAAGTTAAAATATTTTGGACACATTGAAAGGAAGGAAGGAGGACTTCTCAGAACAGTAATAGAAGGTAAAGTTCCTGGAAAAAGAGGAAGGGATAGACCATCAGTGAGATGGATGGATGGATGGTATGTGTGGAGTGACTGATCTTCAAATAGTTGAGGCCTCCAGAAAAGCATACAACAGGACTACATGGTGAGGCCTGGGTGTGGCACATCACTGAGCATCGGAGTGTCCAAATGGCATCTGTGGATGCCTAGCTAACATATGGAATGGAACATATAAAACATTGGTAAAATATTAAATCCACAGTTCATTAAAGTAATTCATCTTCAGAAATGTAACATCATGCAGAGCTTGATAGTAATAGCAATGGATCTGGTCTGATGATGCACAAATAGGAAGTATATGAAGAGTTAAGTAAACGTTGATGATATATCACCTCATGGTTTGTGGAATGTTTTAGACATAAAGTTTAACAAGACTTTTATGATAGGACAAATCCCAAAGGAATGAAAATAAGGCAGAATTGTTCCACTTCACAAGGAGGTGATAAGACTGAGGCTTTGAATTTTGGGCTGATTTTGTCTCTAGAGTTGTTGTTAAGGTGTGAGTATGATTAATGAAAGGTAGCATCTTGAGATATGTTTATAAAGTGACATTTTCTTTGAAGGCCACTGTGCATTTGATAAAGAGAAATCATGTTTTACCAATCTGCTTGCATGTTACAGCATGGTGACAAATACACTGAACAAGGGAGATGTATATACATTGGCATATTTAGATATCAAAAAATCTTATAAGAAATTTTTATATAACAAGCTGGTAATTAAATTAGAAGAGATGAGGTTAGATTATAGATTAGTGCATTGGAATGAAAATTGGATGTCTCTTCTAGGCATCAACATGTTTATAGAGGAGCAGTGTCATGGAAAATTAGTCACTTGTGGTGTTCCCTAGGAGTCTGTTTTAGGACGATTGCTGTTTAATGTGTATTAATGTTAATAGCATTGGGAGAGGTTTAAATAAAGATATGTAATTGTGTGTATATAACGCAAAGTAGGGGTGAACCATGATGATTTGATGAGTTATTTAATGACACTTATGACATAATAAAGTTTATTAATTGTGTATTCACAAGAATAAATAATGGTTTTTATTATTGCAAATATTTTGAACAGAAACTTTAACATTATTTGTTCTAGCTTCACCTTGTGATTTTGCTACACTAATGATTCCTAGTTAGTTGCTAGTTGAAATATTTGTAACAATAAAAACTATTTTTTATTCTTCTGAATATGTGTGTCTAGTAAACTGGGATAAGTAGATCAGATATTGTGGCTTTACATTAGGACTTGAATAGACAGCTTAACTGGGCAAGTGAGTGGCATGCTAGTTCAGTGTTTCAAAATGTAAGGTTTCATTATTTGGAAAGCAAAATTGGGATGCCAAGTTTAGATTTAGTAAAAACAGCTTAAGAGAGAGAGAGAGAGAGAGAGAGAGAGAGAGAGAGAGAGAGAGAGATGTAGGAGATAATGGTTCTTTGGGTTTATTGGAGAAATACTTACAATATGGGAACATATTTCTAAAATTGTAGAGAAATCACAATTGGATTATGGTAGTGATGTGGAGGATATTGACATATAGAAGTAAGAAGGTTGTTTTTTCTTGTATGAAGTCTTCATCAGGCCACATAGAAATTGTTCTGTGCAGTGTTCATCATCTTGTTTCTTAGTAATGAGGATATGCTGGGATGTTCCAGAGATAGTTGACTGAGGCGATTTCCAGTCCTCAGTATGCTAGGTATTATACTTGAGAAAATGCAATTTGCAAAGCTGGATAGGAAAAGTGGGGAGGGGTTAATGACTGAGATGTATAAACATGTATCCATTTATTGCTAGATTAATGTGGAAGAGAATTTTTCCTTAGAATGGACCAAATCATTTGTAGAACAAGAGGTGATCATTGAAAGCTGTGAAAGAAGGTTATATGAACAGAAGAGTGGTTTGGAAAGTGCTTCGTGTGCATGGACTGCAGTGAGTGTAGAAACAATGAATGAGTAAGGTGTGGTTTGGTGATACATTTGTGTGATGGAGGAACAGTTCATGGTGGATATTTTGACTCCATAGTAGTATGATGATGAGAATTATAATACCCATTGGCATCCCATAACCTTCATGCCTCTGATTTTTTGTAGACATAGACTCTTTGTAGACTCTTATGAATTGCTTATCAAAACAAATGTCCTTGTTACATGTTGCCCTGATATTTTCTCCTATTCCTCTGGTATTGCTCCGAGAACAGCTTGAAAATAAACCGATATTCAGCCCATTCTTAAAAAGGACAACACATCTTTACCATTAGTTATCATTGAATTGCTATGACTTACTTCATTTCTTTCTAATTAAGTTTGCCATTAATGCTGAATTGCTTCAAGTTGCCAAATGTACTATTTTCCTTCTGTGAATCGGTTATCTTTTCCAGTTTATAAATTCTCTCTCATTCATTGTTTTGCTAATGACAGCATGTTGCTTCCTCATTTAACTGTTCCTTCATTGAAATATTTATCTCTACAGCCCTAAATTGCAATCCCCAAACTATCCTTCGTTGGATTCTGATGACATTAGCTTCATTGCTACCGAAACTCTGTCGCATTTTGCGGAAAGAAAGAAAAATAACCTTTTTCTTCAGTCTTACTTTTGACAATACCCAGATGTCTAGATAAGACAAATTTCTCTTTTTGATATAATTCTAACTTCCAGTTTTTCTTGGCATAATAATATTACAAGTATTGCCTCCTTAGCATTCAGGAAATTATGTCTTCTGATTTGCTTTATGCATTTCTTTTTCTCTGAACAATTGCTAACTGTATTTTTCTTTATCTAATTGAACCCCTAAGGTTCTTTGCTACACATACCAACTCCTTCTATTCATTTCTGTTAAGAGCTCTTTTGTTCCATTTCTGGATTCCCATCTCAGCTAAGTCTTTTTGGATATTATTCTTCAATGCATCCACAGTCTACCTCTGGGTTGCTTTCCAATAGGCTTCATCTTGAATGCTTATTTAGCCATTCTCTCCTCACTTGTTCTTTCCACATGTCCCAGCCATCTCAATCTGTTTGCTTGAATCTCATGGACTAGAAGTGGGGATCTGTAGAGTTCCTATAGTTCTTAGTTATGTCTTTTTCTCTATTCACTTGTTGTGTTAGATCTTACAGTTCCATAGACTTTTTCTGATGATTCTATTTTCAAAGATCTGCAGTGCTTTTGCATCTTGGTCTGTTAAGCTCCAGAAGCTTCTTTCTGAATTTATCCTTCTGAAGGCGACATGATGAAATGCTGCAGTATAAAAGGTATAGTGGAGAAGGAACTGACGATGAATGAGTAGGAGGCATATGAGGAAATAAGTAAATTTAATGTTAATAAGACAGTAGGACTCAACAATATGTCACTGCATGTTTGGAAGGAATGCTGTAGTGAATTAACAGCACCCTTGGCAAACCTGTTTAATATGAGTCTAACAGGGCAAGTTCCAATGAAATGGAAAGCAGGAAATATTGTTCTGCTTCACAAAGGGATGGAATAAGACAGGCTGCAAATTAATCTGTATGTCTCATTAAGGTTTTAGAGAGATTGGCGATGACAGGATTCAGAATTGTGTTGATAATAGCAGTATTCTCTATGATGGTCAGTATGCATTTGTTAGGGAAGATGATGTTTTAGCAGTCTTCATGTGTGGTGACAAATTCACTGGATAGAGGAGATGTACAGTGAAATACTTGGATTTTTCAAAGGCCTTTGATAGATTGCAACACAGCCAACTGGTAATTAAATTGAAATGGATGGGATTGGATTGTGAGTTGGATAAGTAATTGGCTGTCACATAAGTATCAATGTATTGTATATAGGAGAGTGGTATCCCAAAAGAGGAAGGTCACTAGTGGAGTACCCCACAGCCATTATTGTTTAACTTATATGTTGATGACATTAGGATAGGTTTAAGTGGAGATATATAACTGTTTGTGGATGGTTTAAAGTTGGGATGAACTATAAAGCACAGAGCAGAGTAGATATTGTAGCTCTACTGGAAGGTTCCCAATAGGCTGTTCAGTGAGGACTGAGAGTGGAGATGTCAGTTTAATGTTGCAAAGTGTTAGTGTCTTGAAATTTATTACAGAAGGATAGGATGCAGAGTATACAATTTTTAGGGAAGTTTTGAAAGAGGTTGAAGCAATAAGAGATCTGGGAGTGAGGTTAGATAGAGACTAGTGGTTTAAGGATATATATACTGTTAAAATTATGGGAGCATCACAGTGGATTATGGCAATAATGAGGAGCACCTTGACTTGAAGAAGCAAAGATGTTATGATTCATTTGTATAAAGACTTGCTTAGGCTGCATGTGGACTGTCGTCTCTACAGATTTGGTCACTTGGTTTTCAAGGAAAAGAGGATATATTAGAGAGGGTCCATAGAAGACTCATTAGTCAGTTTTTTAGATCTGTGGAATGTGGGTATGAGGAGAGATGGAGGGAATGCAATTTGTAGTGCCTTGTGAATATAAAGAGTGGGTATATGATTGTGATGTGTAAGTTGGTGAGGTGTTGTTATCAGATTAATGTGAAGGAGATATTTCATAGATTAGAGAGAGAAACAAGGATAGAACTAGAGGCCATCCCTGTAAGCTATATAAGAAAGATGTGAGCAAGGGAGTGAGGAACAAGTTCTTTGCATGGAAAGTCATGTTGAGAGGAATGTATCACTTAATAGTGTGGTAATGCAGAAACTGTGAATGAATTTAAAACGCTGTTAGTTATCTCTTTGCATAAAAGTATTTGATGGTCTGATATTAATAAGAATAATAAATTTACTTTGCATATCACTATGTTATGGAGCAGATACTTTACTGAAATGAAGCTTCAGTACTTCATAATTTAAATTTTTGAAGTTTCAGAATTGAGTAAATTATACCAAAAAGTCTGATAACTCTTTCACATAATTAAATACTAATGACTTGAAGTGGAAATTGTTATGGAGTATTGATCTCACCAAGAAAATCATAAATGTGCATATGCTATCCTGAAAGTTAAAGTATTATGATTCTCATTAGGTTATTATATAAGTAGATGTGGAATAAATAATTATGCATGATTTGTATTATTATACAGCCAGTATTTTTCATTTATTGTAGATGGTAGAATCAAGTCTTGAATATCTCAATAAAACTGTAATGGAAGATAATCCTCTGTTTTACGTTAAAGCTGTACTTAATAAAGGAAATGTTTCTATTGAGCCTTCAATTAATGACATATATAAAATGATTATGCGTAACTTGCAGGAAACTGTTGAAGGGTGAGTTTAATTGTGTTTATCATTTCAACTTTGAAGTCCATTAGTAATTTATTTATTTTGCATAGTATAATTTTTTAAGAAATTATACTCTGCTTATGCTGTGTATGTGCATAGTATAAGAAAATTATGCTATACATACTATGTTTATTATTTTCAAATAATTATTATTCTAACAGTGTTGTTATAATTATAAACAATTCATTAATTATTACTTTCATTGTTAATCTTATAGAAAGATAACTTCATTGTTGTTTGTTTGTTTGTTGGTAGTTTATCATGCTTGTCATCATCATCATCAAATTTCTGATATGCATTCTCAAGAAGTGTATAGGATACTACAATAGTACTACATGATTAGGTTCACATTATTATTTGTATCCTATGAGCAATTTTCTTCCAAATTAATCTCTTATTTTATTTTATTTTATTTTTTTTTTCAGATCGTTGATACTGCCAATGTAACATTTTGGTTCTCTCAGGCACTAGAAACAGCATCAATCACTAGGATTTTGTTCGTCATTTCGGTCCTTTTCTTGCCATCTTCACATCAAACAGCATTGTTTCTAACCTTTCCTCTTCCATTCTGTCCAAGCTGCAAAATTAGCTTGCTCTACTGATTTTTCTTGAATTCTAATATTGTCAATTTGGGCCTAATATCTTCATTTTTTTATATAATTCTGTCCTTAATGCCATCTGTTTCTTCTCTTAATTTTTCTCAGAGCTCTCACATTTGTGTTACCTAATCTTTGATCAACTCTCTTTGATAAGTTAAAATTGATTCATATATTGTCTTGTATACTGCTAGTTTAGTGCTTGAGCTAATTTCTCTCATATAGTATATACATTTATTCAATGGACTCTTTACCATACTAGCTCTTTGCATATGCTATTTGTCTACTTCCATTATTAATTTTTCATCTTCACTAAAAATTGTGCCTAAATAACTAAATTATATGTTTGTTCTTAGGTAGGTTCAATATTGAGAATTCAGTTAATGTTTTCTATGTTCCTCCATATTTTATTTCTTTTATCTTTTTCTTGCTAATTTGCATGCACAATTTTTTAAATGAATTATACAATTTAATTAAATACTCCTGAGAACTCATACTGTATATATTTCAGAATATAACTTAATTTGCATAAAGAACAGTTTACTAATACATTATCACCCAGTCCCCCACAATTTAAGGAGTGAATTTACACATCATATTACAAGATGTTGTGTTTACATCCTGGCAGTTAGGAATCTGGCATCCGAGAGACTAGGGAATGCATGTCTGTGTAAAATGCAGGAAAAGTGAATATCAGCATAACTGACTTCAATAGTGGTGTGTCAGAAATGACTGAATACTGACAGAGAGAGACGAGTAGTGCAATGGAGAGTAAGGAAGACAATTGTGATGTGGAAATGTATATTACATTAGTAATAGAGTGTAATAGATTTGGAGGTGAGTGATGTTCAAGTGAATAAATCTTTGGAGGAGAATGATGTTCAAGAGAAATGCTGGGCAAGAGGCAGTTGCTTGGAGAGAGAGAGAGAGAGAGATACTGAGAGAAGAAGAAGAAGATGTGGAATATATGAAGAATGAGTTCGGAAGATGAAAGAAGAGATCAGAAGAGTGGGAAAGCAAACAAGAGTAGGAGTGAGAGAGAGTTATTAGAATGATAGAAGGAGAGAGAACAGAAGAACAAAGGGAAAAAGATAGAATGAGAGTACAGTAAGATGGCACACAATGAGGTGGTTATGCTTGAAATGCACAATCACATCATTACAATCTCAAGCATTAAACCTCATTAATGTACAATCGCAAGCATTAATGCTTGAGATTGTACAGTAAAGAAATGTGAGAGGGAAGATAGCATGTCATCCAAATATGTTAATACAGAGCTGAGAAGAAGAGCATAAATAATGAATGGCATGACAGCAAAAATGTGTTGAAAGAGAGGGTTGAATTATGTCAATGCCTTGAGTACATTTAAGAATAGAAGACAGCTGTGGCAAGAAATGGACTGCACTTGAGAAAGTTTGGATGTAGGCATCGGAGGTAATGCTGCCCTTTTGGCAAATGAGAGTGTTAATGTAGGAGAACCAGATTTGTCAGTGCAGATGGTAGCAGGGGTGGCCTCTTATGGAATAGTCATTTAGGAGAATGAGATTGTATGGTATAATGCAGAATTCTCTGGAATCTGGAGGAAATAATAACTGCTATAGAAACGCTAAAAAATACATTGATGTTTATGAATACCAAGTGTATCAGGAACAAAGGAGATGAATTGGTAGCATTGATAGCCTCATACTGTCCAAAGATTGTTGGGATCAGTGAAACATGGTTAACAGATAATACAGACAGGAGTAGAACCAGCAAGATATAGCATATTTTAGCAGGATAGGAAGGTCATATGTGGTTGTGGAGTAGTGCATTATAAGTGTCATGTTGTATTTTCTCAAAGTAGAGAATTTGAAGGAAAATGATACTAATGGTTTTGAGAGCAATATGTAGTTAGGTGGAGATGTTTAGGACATTATATTTAGTGGAATGTTGCTGTAAACAGGGAACAGGTGAAGAGTAGGAGATGTTTAGGCAATTGAGTTTGGCAAGTGCAAAATGAGTGATCATTTTTGAAGATTTTAACTGCTGCAGTATAAATTGAGAGGGTACATTGAAGGAACCTCCTCGTAGATTGTGTTATAAATAAAGGCAATCACTCAGAATTCACAATCGGGCGTACCCTGGGCAACATTGAAATTCAATGGCTAATCCTTCAGCTACTGGAACAATCATGCAAACTATAAATTTCGCCTCATGAATGTAGTTAAAACCATGCTCCAGAATCGACAATTCTACATAACTTTGCAAGGAAAGTAGAGCAGATGGAGAAACCAGAAGAATGTTTTACCTCAAGGCAGCATATTGGTCCTGATACTGTACAATATTTATACTAATGATCAGCCAACCCACCCACAAGTGAGGAGGTTTATCTATGCCGACGACACAGCCATATGCAGTCAAGCAAGGAGTTTTGAAGAAGTTGAGAAGAGGCTGACAGAAGCCTTAGAAATACTCACCACTTACTATGAGACCAATTGCCTGAAGCCTAACCCAAACAAGACCCAGGTTTGAGCTTTCCATCTGTGCAATAGGGAAGCAAAACGCCAGTTAAACATTGTCTGGAGAGGAAAATGCCTCGAACACTGCAGCAACCCCAAATATCTTGGAGTTAAGCTGGATCGTACCTTGTCATATAAGATGCATTGCCAGGAACTAAAAGGAAAAATCTATGCAAGAAATAACATCATAAGAAAAATGACCAGCATGACGTGGGGAGCTCAACCAGAGGTACTTTGTTTGATGGCTTTGGCATTGTGTTTTGTGGCGGGGGATTACACTGCCCCAGTGTGGGAAGCATCTGCCCATGCAAAACACATGGATGTAGCTTTAAATGATACCACTGGGATCATAACCAGATGCCTAAGACCAACCCCAGTCAACAAGCGGTATCCCTTAGCAGGCATAGCACCACCAGGCATAAGATGTCAAAGTGGCCTGTGAGATGGAGAGAAAAAAGCAGATGACAGATGAAAGACACCCAATGTATGGCCATATCATCATGGCTTCTCGACTCAAATCAAGGTGTAGTTTTATGCAAAGAACAAAACCATTGATCCATAAACCTGAGGAGCGACGCCTTGTTCTATGGAGGGAATTGGTTCAACTTCAAGAAGTCCCCATAATTAAGGAAGAGTTAACCAAGGGATATCATCTACCCTGCAGTACCTGGAGGACTGAACATCTTAGAGTGGGAGTGTCCATATGCAGAAGTAATCTGATTAAATGGTATGCAGATTATGCAGATGATGACAGCTGTGATGGCAGAGACATCCAAACTGATGAAAATCTTTTATGTTGCCCAAATCTAACTGATGTGTGCTCCATGGATGACATTCTGATGGTCAATGACAAGGCGATACAAGGCACTGTTTTTTGGAGGGAGAGGATATGATTGGTGTTCCAGACTTGGAAAGTAAAGTAAGTAATTGAGAGGAACAGCACATAGTAGTAGTAAGTGAATGGATTTTCTGCAATTCTTCAGGGACTGGTGTGCATGCATGTGTGAAGGCTAAAATGCTGGGAGAAACTCCTGTTAGAGTCTTAATGGAGTGAAACAGCTGAGAAATGATTAAAAATATTATTTAATTCTTCCAATAATTCATTTCAGTAACTGTGACTTAATCAGAGAATAAAATATGAGACTTGTTACACACACACACACACAAAGGCAACACAAAACTAAGTGAAATATGTGAACAAAAAGGTTAGAGTCCTGACTAGGTGGGGCACCTGTTGGCAGCCTACGATGCAAACAAGGATCTGACAGTATGTATTACCAACTTGTAAGTTGGTAATACATAATACAAATATAGTGGTATACAGAGGAATTGTCAAAACTACAAATAGATAAGAGACTGCATATCCACACACACACACACACACACACACACACACACACACACACACACACACACACACACACACACACACACACACACACACACACACAAAGGATACTCAGTCTCTTGTTCACTTGTAGTTTTGACAGTTCCTCTGTTTATCACTATACTTGTACTCCTTCCAGACACAAGCTGTTAAAGTAACTCGCAATATGATTTTTTGCTAACAAATTGGTAAGCCTCCTAATTAGTTACTAATGATGTCCTATGAATTCTCTAGCAGAATTCATATTTCTATAGAACTTTCTATAGAACTTTTTTTCTATTATGTTGGGCTTATACATGAGAAATTGACTGGTCAACCCATAGTATTTTAATACTGGGGATGTGAAGATATTTGAGAAAAAACTTGTTCGTATTAGATTTGAAGGCCTGTGCATTGTATTCCTTGGAAAACACATAGGAAGTTCCAGAATATAGCAGCAGTAGTAGTAGTAGGAATTTATTTATTTATTTCATATGGGGTTTCCCTCTTTCATCTTCCATCCCTTAAGACAGGCTGAGCCCTCCTAAGAAAAATTAAGTATGTATTTATGACTATGTAGATAGGTATGTGTTCACAGAGTCGGTTTGTCTATTCTGAGTGGTGAAAATCTAATTTTTCCTGGAGATTTGAGTAGTCAAAGATAAAGTTAGAAGATTAGTTCTCTTTTATGGAGAAATAAGGCAGAACTGTGTTTTGCAGGCATTAAATTTCATAAGGTCATCTGAACCCCATCAAAGAATGGTTTGGAGATCAGAACAAAGTTTGCATGGGTCATTACATTACTCTGTAAGTTGTGACCATTTGTGTGATCCAAGATTTGTCAAGCTAGAATGAAATATAGTTTACTGTTATTGGCAAAACTGTCTATTGGATTGGTGGCCAACCGGAGAAGTGATATGTAGAAGGAAGAAGAGGGATGATTTTACTGCTATGACTTCCAAGGACGGGGATCCCTCGAGTCTACTTAGCATATCTTTGAAACATATTACCCTCACTGCATGTGAAAAGTGTGTGTGTATTGGGGGGGGGGATTCTTGCTAAACATGCCAGCAGGCCAATTCAGGCCTCCAATAAGCAAAGTGAATTTTTCACTTGGTGATGAAAGACATTTACTACCTTGGGATCTGTTTGCCACACCACAAGTTTGTAACTAAACTGGAAAAGATGAGATTTTATGACAGATTACTGAGTTGAATACAACAAGCTCTGAGCTAGGTATCAGCAATTATCCCAGAAGAGGAAAGTTACTAGTGGTGTGCTGCACATTTCATTAGAGTCAAAAGACTCATCACAGGAGGTACAGGTACACCCTGTTACACACAAAGCTAATGAAACCATGCTTTAAACTCATTCAATGTATCTACATTCACTAACGTTATCAGGTAATGCATTCTACTCATCATACACTCTATATACAAAGAGCCTGCTAGTTATTCCCTTGCACCCCCCCCCTATACAGCTTCCAGGGGTGGCCTACTATTCTACCACGCTCTCATTCTATGAAAAATTTCTTCCATATTAATCTGATAACTACTGCATACCACATACCAACATAAACACACTAGTCATATCCCTCTCTTCCTTCTATTCACAAGGCTTTGCAAAGTGCATTCCTCAATCTTTTTTTATATCCCACATCATAGAGACCAGTTATCATCTGAATCAGTCCTCTCTGGAATTTTTCTAATATATCCTCAGCACCATTAATACTAAAAGACCAAACTATGCACAACAATCCATATCAAGTCTGATCAAGATCTGATACAAATGAACCACAACCTCTTTATTTCTGCATGTTAAGGTACTCCACATCATTGCCATAAACTGATGTGACGACTTCACAATACCCATTGTTGCCTGCGAAATTTTAGTACTTTACACTTTACAACACTGATCCAACAGTTTCATGCGTGCCCATTCACACAATCTATTCAAGTCCTGTAGGGCCACAACAACTGCTTAATTCCTCATCACTCTCCTCAGTTTGCATCATTTGCAAATGGATGCATATCTCCAGTTAATCTCTTTCCTATATCATTAATATACAAGTTAAATAATAGTCCCTGAAAAACAGACCCCTGCAACATCCCATTAGCAACTTTCCTCTTCTGTGGAAGAGGAAAGTTGCTACAACTTGCTGATAGCTGTCTGAAAGCCAGTTGCCTTTCCAACTTATTAATCTTTCATCCAATCCCATCTGCTCCAGTTTAGTAATGAACTTTTGGTGTGGCAACCTATCAGAAGCCATTGCAAAATCTAAGTGTATTACTGTATTTGCATCTCTTATTTGCATAAGTGAGTTGATAACACATGAAATCCCTTTCCCAAACCCATGCTGACAAGCATAAACAATACCACTGTAATTGACCTAATTTTGTATCCTAGCTGTCACCAACCTCTCCAATATCTTAACTACAACTCCAAATATACAGATTAGCCCTATAATTTGTAGCTTTAGTCATATCACTAAAGCTACATATTATTATGTAGCCAAGGATTATGCTAACTACCTGGAATGAATATTTCCTTAAGATGCATGGTGATATGTCAAGTCCTATTGCATTATTGATACCTGGCTTACTTAACCCCTCTTGTTCATTCAACAGCAATCTTCTCTTATTTCATTCCATGAGGTATTAACTATTGAGTGAATACCTCAAGTCTTCTGCAGCAGTTACCAATCCATCACTTTCGTCCATTAACATTATCTTACAATAATCATTTGTCTTTGCACTTGCCACATATTCAAAAAATTCCCTAGAGTTTTTCTTGGTCTGATTTGTTTATTTCTGCTCATACTACATTGTTGCTATCCTTATCAACTGGGTCACCCTCTCAACCTACTCATTATACTTTGCATGCAACTGATTATTACCATTATTCATCTTGTGCTGCCTCTAAAGTGCCTTCTTCTTTCAGATTTCATGCTTCATTCTCTCATTCATTTGACAACCTACGTTGTTGAGCCTTTTGATATTTGGAAACATTCTCACACTTGACATGTTGTTAAGTATCTCCTTGTCAGTTCTTAAGCAGTATTTCTTTCTGCTCTAGTCTCCCTCCAAAGCTGCTCATAATCAACAGCATTGTATAATTATAATACCACATTCACTCATTTGGGATTTTGCTAAAGCTGAGACTTAAATTAAACAGCATAGTCAAAAGCATCACAAGTTCCCCTGCACATTCTCTTAAAATGAGAGTCAAAATCCTATCCAATCCCAAAGCTGTATTTGCATTCAGATTTTGCAATATCCTAAGTACCTCTAATTCATCAGCCTTTGTTCTTATATCAGTTCTCATCACCTCTACCATAACAATATCTTCATATGATCAGATCTAAAATTCTAGATCCTCGCATGCCTTCCTTTACATACTGCTCAAGTTAGTTCTCTTTCATTAACTTAAAAAGTTCCTTTTCCTTAATCCCAAAGATTATCTCTTCATTCTAATCCTAATCTATACTGCTACTTCTTCTTTCTCAGCCTTGGTCGGTCCACTGCTGGGCAAAGGCCTCCCTGTTTTTTGACCACTTCTTTCTATCTTTGGCAGTCTTCTTCTGCTTCCTCTCAAAGTTAATAAGGTCATCATCTCATCTAGTTCTCGGCTTTCCTCTGTTTCTTCTTTCGGTTGGTATCCATTTGGTAAGCTCCTTGGTCCAGCATCCATCCTTTCATCTCATTACATGACCTATCCACTTCCATTTTCTGGTCTTAATATGAGTTAGAATATCATTTATCTATAATCTATATCAGGAGTGGCCACAATGTGGCTTGCGATCCACATGCAGCTCGAGTCCACGTATCATGTGGTTCTTCATGATCTACCAGGAAAAAATAAACAAAAAGAGAAGAGTCGACAACAAAAAAGAGGAACAAAAAAAAAAAAATGAGAGAAGAGAGCGAATAAAACAGGGTTAATAAAAATTACTGCAATAAAAAAGTTTAATTTGAAACACATTAAATGAAGTTTACTTTGAAAAATTATAATAATTTTAAAGTCGAAACACAATTTTAGTTACTTATTATTTAGTTACTAGTAGAAGCCTTTCTTGTATCCATTTGCTTAGTAAACTCCTTAAAATTAGGCGCGTAATTAGTCAAAGCAGTTCTTACAAGCTTGTTACAACTTTATCATGTGTACACTACTTACTCCCATACCATTGCATCGGTCAAAGGTTGCAGCTCTTCTAAGTCTTACCGAAATTATTTTGGTCCAAAAGGCCTGCAATCCACCCCGATCTTAAAATTTCACATAATGATCACCCTTCCCAGACTTACAGCAACCAGATACATTGAGGCTCTCTAGCAGCCAATTACTAATGTATATGTTTCTATTCTCTCTTATTCATCTCTCAAGATGACTTGGTAACCCACAGACTTTCAGTCTATCCTCATAGGAAGCATTTCACAGACTTTCCACCATCTTGGTCACATTCCTGTAAATCTTCTGCAGCCTGTAAGGAATTTAAGTGACCAGAACTGTGTGTTCAAAAAAAATCATCAATAAACTTTTATCTCAGTCCTCACCTGCATCCTACACATGGCACTGATCTATTTATAGTTCTTTTAACCACTTATGGGATCAGTATAAAAAAAAAAAAAAAAAAAGAAAGAAAGAAAGAAAAAAAAAAAAGAAGTCCAGATGTTGCCTTCTTAAATTTTTATAAATTGGAATAATAACTTTCCTATCTCAGCTTGCTAGTGTTTTCTTCAATCCAGGTAATCTGATGAGTCTGTTCTGGCCACTTTTGCAATAATGTCCTCAAATCTTCAATTCCTATTCACAATCATTCCCATCCCTAGCCTCATCAGTTTCCTGCAGTCCATATATAGCTTGTAATCTCTTTATTTCTAAAAGCAGGACCTCACACTTTTCGACATTAAACTTGTAGTCGTTATCCTTTGCTCATACTATCAGTATCTTTAAACTGTCTTGCAGGATATATAAGTCATCTTTATTGATTGTCACTTCACTCAGTTTTGCATCATCATCAAATTACTGGATATTTTCCCTTAAACGATTTCCTATATCATTGATATACAACTTAAATAGCAATGATATCATTGATATTCAACTAAAATAGCAGCAGCTCTAGCACAGAGCCGTCTGATACATAATTCTCCCACCTTCTCCAGGATTCAGTTCTTTAGTTTAATATTATTTAATGTTTGTCCATCAGCATCCTCTTATCCATATATCCATCCCCATTTGCTTCAAATTTATGTAACTGAGTTTCATATGGTAGCCTGTGAAATGCTTTTGCAAAGTCCAACAGTATCAGCATGTTTCCATTTCCTATATCGAACTTATCTGTTTCTTTATTATAAAAAGTGAATAAATTACTAAGGCAGGAGTTACCCCCCTCACCAAACTGTGCAGCGGCTGCCCCATAGAGTATCATATTCCTGCTTGTTGATTTCTGAATTGCATCTTTTACCAATTTCTCTACTGAGAAATTGGTAAAATTGGTAAAACTGAGAAACTGATTAGTCTCTAAATTGATACCACTGTTCTGCTTCCTTTATACAAGAAGTGCAAGTTACTTCACTTTTCACTACCTTGATATCGTTCCAGACCTGAGACTTAAACAGCTTGTTTAGAGGAGCTGTCGTTTCCCTTGCACACTGTCCTAATGATACTGTACATACCGATATGTCATCTGATCCCAAGGTCATATTTGCATTAAAGTTTAGAAATATCCTAAGCACCTCCATTTAATTTACCTCTATTCTCACATCAGTTGGTGCCTCATCTGGCAATTCATTATCTCCGCTTGGATGGTACACCTTTGCAAATTGAATGCTCAATTTGTTTTTGTTGTTTTTGAATCACATTGAGCTGATACATAATCATTAATATTAGTCCCTGAATTTTCTGCAGATTTTCTCCTTAATAAAGTTTCTTTCCCTTTCCTTTTCATAACCTTCAGTGGGACTGCAGACTCAAATATCAATCTTTGCCTAATTTATTTTTAAATTTATCTATGCTATTCTCTTTGAAATTGACATGCAATAACTTTATTTTCATGTTTAGTGTTGAATTATATAGCTTCTCCTTCCATTCTTTTTGGTTACTCTTGAAGAAGTTATCTTATTATCATAGTAATTTTGATAATAGTTGTTTTATATTGTGTAACATATTATCCTAAATATTGCTATAATGCCATATGTTAATTGAGATTTGCCTTCTCACACATGATTTGCCTTCTCACACATGATTTGCCTTCTCACACTGCATTGCCATAAGCTTAGGTGAATATTTTTGTTACATTTAAAATTATATTTAATTCTCACTTATCATATCACTTAAGTTTGTAAAAGATTACTAAGTGTTGGGTGCATTAAAAAATTAAGTGTACATTGATTTTATTAAAAAAACATTTTCTTCTTTTTTAGAACGAAATTATTTGTTAGGTGGTTGGATGGCACATGTATAGAAGCTTCTCCACAGAAAATTGAAGGACAGAATGAACCATATGTATTCTCATTTTTTAATGATATTTGTCTTCATCCCAAAATAAATGAGTTGGGCTTAGAAATTCAGAGAAATGTTCAAATGCTTCTTCTCTCAATATATAAAGCATTGGAACAGTGGAAAAAATTCCATTCTTTATGGAGCCAAGATAAGCAAGCTGCTTGTGAAGAATTTGTCCAAAATAATCCAGATGTTGTAGATTTTGATAACAAATTTCAGTACTATTTACGTATTAGAGAAGAGGTAATTATAAATTCTATTAGTAATCAGTACATGTGAAATGACTATGAAATACTAGTAATGTTTCAGCTTTAATTAAACTTATAAAAATAAGTTCTTCCAATCTACTTTTAGTTGGCAATATAACACACACACACACATATATATACATTATTTAAATTTATTGTTATAATGCTAACTTCTCCATGATCAATCTCCTGACTCTAAGGAGATACACAGAGTCAGGAGACTTATCAGCGTTTCCTGTTTCCTCTCTCTATCTGTTTAAGTGATTACACTACCTGAGATCCACTATGCTCAAACATTCCTGAATGCTAAGAATTCAAGTTCTTTCCTAATATTCTCATTTTTAATGTGGATATATGTGATAGTGCCATCTGTTCACTCATAGTCTTAGAACTCTTGTATCTGTGGTTTCTATTCATTGAACAAATGTTTTATTTCTAATCAGCTCCTTAGACACATAAGCTAAACTTAGTTTGAGCACTGTCTAGGTGCTCAAACTAAGTTTAGCATAGTTTTTTTACAAATTTTTTTTACAAAGTTTAGCTTAGTTTTTTTACAAATTTCTCTCATATTTCATATAGACTTGCTAATTTAACTTCTTATCATACCAATTTTGCTAATTCTATTGTCCATTTCCATATTGGATTTGCCATCTTTACTAAAAGTTGGTCCAAAATAGCTGAAGTGGTTTACTCATTCTGTAAGTTTTCCATTCAGGATGTAGTTGATGTTTTGGTATTCCTGCCAATTTTTATTATCTTTTATCGCTGATTTTCATACTAAATTTATTACTGAATTATTCAATTTAGTTAGGGAATCCTGCAGATTTCTGCTGGATTTATTTAACAGTATAACACCCTCTGCATAAAGTGATGAGTCGAGTTGAATATCTTCAATTTATTTATCAGGTTTAATGCCACTTTCCTTCATAATGCAATACACACACACACACTCTCTCTCTCTCTCTCTGCTTGGAAAGAAGTCAACAGACACCATGGTATGAGGAATAAGGTGCCCGCCTTAATAAGATGTAGGACCTCCTTTTGCTGGGATGACTGCTGCAGCAATTCTTTCCACAAGCGTATGATTGCAATCAATGGGAATTTTGAACCATTCTTCCTGTAGGCATGTAATGCAGTCATGGACTGTGATGGAGTGGACGTTCCTTGATCTCACCTGACACTCCAGTCCACCACAGATGTTCAATAAGATTAAGATTAGATCTCTGTGGAGGTCAGTCAAGTGTGGTGATGTTCATGTCCACAAACTATGCAGTTACAGCAGCAGCCTTATGACACAGTGCATTGCCCTTGCTGAAAGAGACAATGGTCATTTCCATATATATGCCACAAAGTAGGAAGCATTGTATGTCCAGAATGTTCAGATACCTCTCAGAGTTCAGTATTCATGTCAGCACAAACAGGTCTGATGCCAAACCAGGAAAAACAGGAGCATACCATCACATTACCATCTCTGAATTTCATTAGGGTTATTCACTCTGGAAAGAGATGGGCACTGGGCATCCACCACATCCACACCAGTACATCTGCTCAACAGAGGGTGTAGTGTGATTCATCACTCCATAACACAGCTTTCCAAGCTTCCATTTTTCACTCTACATGCTCCTTGCACTATTAATGATGATGCTGCATGTTGGTTCGGGTAACACGAGACTTGCATATGCAGTCCTACTCTGGAAATCCATGTTGTGAGCATTGGTTCTGAATGTTTTTGTGCAGACTGTTAATGCCCATAATTCCATCTTTAATGTGTTGGCTGATGAATGGTGGGTTTGACATATTATCCTTGGTAGCATCCTATGGTCATATTCAGTGAATGTGTGGGTTGTCCACTGCGAGTAGCACTTACAGTTTGCTCCTTGCTCTTCCATCTCATTATGATATCACTGAATGTTAACCTGGGATAGCCTAATTTGTCAACAATTTGTCAAACAAATATGCCTGCAACATGGCATCCTATCACAATACCTATTTGAAACTCTATCAGTACCCTTCTTATAGCCATTTCACCCAGACACAGTTGCACTGATTTGGGAGCATTGTATACCTCCAATTTAAATTGGCTACAAACACATGACATGATTCGTTACATGGCTTAATGCACCTTGCTCATGGGGATGTCCATTGACTTGTTTCTGAGCAGGGTAAATGAACATTGATACCATATAATTGTAGCATTTCAAAGTCTTATCCTATGCCTTTTCCAGATCTACAAAATGTCAATAGAAATCCTTGTTATTTTTCCTTTGTTTTTCTTTGAAAATTTGATCCTGACAGTCTTTATTCGGCCTGAACTCACTTTGTACTTCTTCTTCAAGCTTCTTTTCTGCAATTTTCTTAGCCTATTCTCAAATGTGCTTGTGGAAATCTTATCTGAAATACTCAGCAGAGAAATTTCTCTATATCGCTTATATTCAACAGAGAAATTTCTATATATCGCTGCTAATGTCACGTCCCTTTAGAATGTTTTATGTCGATTTTATTTTTGAATAAAATGATTAGATTGCAATGAATGTATGGTGTTGAATTCTGGTGTGCAGACAGCTAATCTCATATTTATCTGACTTTCAGGATTTGAACTATGATGCATTCATTATCAAGAACCAATATTCACCCTTCCTTTTTATAAATCTATGAAAAATATTGTCTTTTCTTTATACCCTTTCTTGGGTACCTCTCTCTTAGTGTTTCATCATCTGGTGTGAGTGTTATTACCTCAGTAAACTATATCCAGTGAAGCTATCATTAAATTAAAATCTTTGCATCGTTTTCCTATCATGTTGGCTAAAGTATTTATTAGATCTTAGAAACTCTAGAATTCACTTGCTTTGTTTTATACTATCTCCTCTTTCCAATCCATATTACCCTAATTAAAATTCCCCATTAAGAATTTATGCAGTTGTATTCCATCCATTCCACAGTTATTAACATTGAATTTACTTAAAATCTCAAACACTCTAAATTCATGATGCTACTTTCTCTCCCCCCCCCTATTTCTTTCCCATAATTTTCTATTCTACTTCTGTTGTTAAGTCATTATTCTGTATAATATGTGCCAATCGCATTTATGATAATGTAAACCCTATTAAGTCATTTGTCATAAACATTCTTTCTCTTATAAACCACATAAAAAGGTTTATTTACTCCAATTCTGTTTTTGGGGTAGAGCTTATTCACCCATTATTATTTTGAAGGAATGGTTAAGAAGTTATTGGATTATAGTAAAAATTCAGGATAGATGAGAAGCTATCATTTTGGGTTTTGCAGATGCCTATGGTATTTATGAAAGTAAGGTTTTATATAAAGTATTACATCCAATTATAGTACAATTATATTTGGGGCTGGCACTAGTGTCCTTGGTGAATGTGGCAGTCATGTTTAGTTAGGCTAGAAAACATGTTTTTAAATTTAAATATAGTCTTGCTTTTTGTCTCAAATTGTGCTGCAGTTGTGCATCGATTAGATACAAGTGTCCTTCAGTGGTGTTATTGTTTGGAACTGTGTTGTATATATTGTGTTTTCGCTGTTGTTTGTTTCACTACTTCAATGTGTAAAGATGGCATCCAACAAGAAACGTATGTCAGCGACGTGCAGGACTTCTATTGCTACACGAAAGGCTGGCTCAGCGTTAGATTTTTTGCAATGGATGCATTGCGGAAATTGCTACATGTATGCACCGAAGAATGTGAAGGATCTGTGGTCGGTCTGGCTAAATGAGAAGAATGAAAATGTGAGAAGTGTCAGGATAGGCTGGAGCATTTAGGAATGGAAGCTAACATTGAGACCAGAGTGGAAGAACTTCAGCTGGAGTTCATGAAAATGAAAAATGACCTCCGTCTTCTGCATGAGGAATTGGAAGTGCCCAGAAAGGAGATACTGGAAGTTAAAACTGAGTTTAATGTGCTAAACAGAGAAATTAGGACTATAGAGATTACTTTAACTGAAGTAACTAGAACAGGATTACGTATGGGTGAGTCTTGGTGAAAGATGCAGTAATAAATAGTATGGGAGTGATTGGGAGGCAACAAAATAAAACCACAAGAGGTCTAGAAGAAACAAAATGTCGTGAGAGTGGCGGGGGGTAAGTAAAAGAGCATTCAGTAATGAAATTGGGAGAGTCATGCTGAATAGCATAGAAAAATGAGTCCACGAGTGACACTTGTGTGGAACTTGAATGAAGTTATGAGTGGTATAATATATGGTGATTCTTTGAGGGTATGGAGAGTGGTATGTCTAAGGCATGCTTGGCTGGTGGGACAATAGAAAGAGTGGCTTTAGCAATAAAGAGAGGGCATGATACAGACAAGATGATAGTTATGGTGGGTACAAATGACCTGAGTGGTGGTATAAATCTGGTAGCAAAAGATTTAAGAACATTGTTAGATATTGTGAAGAGGAAAAGTGGCAATGGGAGGATAGTGTGTGTGCTGCCACATATTTTGACAATTATGAGTTAAGTAGATGAGCGATTATAATGAATGATATGATTGCAAGAATGTGGGAAAAGAGAGGTCTGGAATTTGTTGATATCTGGAGTGTGTTTGAAGGAAAAAGACAGTTATATGCTAGAGATGGGCTGCATCTGAACATGGAATGACATAAGCGATTAAAGAAGTTACTGTTTTCTGAACAAGTTGAAGTAATTGGGCAGGGAAACTAATATTGAAAAGGTTGAGTGTAAGAGAGAGAAACTGTAGCAGTGATTGTATATTTATTGATCCTTATTCGCAGAATAAATTGCAGAAGAGAGGGGATAAAAATCGGAATGGAACTACTGAAATTAGTAACTTGTATATCAGTTCTAAAGCCGGTACAAGAACTAGAGGGAATCTGCAATTTTTGTATACCAATGCAAGAAGCAATCGAGATAAGAGAGAAGAATTTTTGGCATTAGTCAGTGCAATCTCACCAAAAGTTGTAGGCATCTGTGAAACTTGACTGTTAGGAGAAGATGTGGTCACTGGAATTGAATGTGATGGGTGCAGTATTTTCAGGGAGGATAGAGAAGATAGAACAGGGGGAGGAGTACTGTTGATGATAGCTGATGTGTTGCAGCCAAAGAAAGTAGTATATCAAGATGATAGACATGTGAGTGAGAGTTCATTTGAGGCGGTCTGGTGTGAAAGAGTGACCAACGCAACCAAATATACAGTTGGATGCTGCTATAGGCCAGGGGGTACAGAGGGAGATATTGAATTCATTCATCAGCAAATTAGTGCAATGAGTGCAGGTTTAGTGATTATTATGGGGGATTTGAATTATGGTGATATCAATTGGAAGGAGGAAATATCACGTAGCAAAAAGGAAATGGCATTCATACATCTTCTACGAGATAATTACTTGAAACAGCACATAACTGAAGGGACACGTGGTGTGAGAGTGTTGGACCTGGTTATTGGTTCAGAGGTTATATGCATAAGTAAGGTGTCCTCGTTACCTCCAGTTGGTGAAAGTGATTATGTGGTATTGACTTGGGAGATTGCAAAAATTGTGGATTTCTGTCTTAAGAAGGGGGTATATACAGAACTACAGGTTAGGCAATTTTAACAAGCTTCGGAGTGAGCTTGCAGCCATCCCATGGCAGAACATATTGCAGGAGAAAGATGTTAGCAGTGCATGGGATAAAATCAGCAGGTATCTGAGGAAAGCAATATCAGATTGTGTCCCCATGGTCAGTAAGACAAACAAGGCAGGCATTAGATGGATGAGCAGTAGTATCAAGCTTGATCTGCAAAAAAAGAAAATGTTATGGAGAATTTACAAGGAGAAAGGCGATCAGTACACCCATGAGCAGTACAAGGCTCAAGCTAGGAAGGTTACCAGCATAGTAAGAAAAGCTAAATCAGATTATGAGAAGACCTTAGCCAAAGAGATCAAGGGTAATCCCAAAGAGTTCTTTCGCTATGTAGCAAGTAAAAGGAATGACTTCGGAAGCATAACTTTAGTGGGAGCTGATGGTATTGAGGTGACAAAATCAGATGTAATAGTCGAGTTACTGAGTCAGGATATCTTTGTACCTGTAGCAATAACTAATCTGAGAATTGAAGTTAACGAATCAGAGGTATTTAATATATTGCAAAATTTAAATGCAAACACTGCTGTAGGTTTAAATGGAATATCAGCTCGGGTGTTGCGTGAATGTGCAAAGGAATTGTCAACCCCTCTTACTTTCTTGGATATTTAACTTAAGTTTGAACTCTGGTATGGTCCCTAGGAAGTGCAAGTTAGGCAAAGTGGTTCCTTTGCATAAGGAATTATTAGTCTGTAAATTACAGACTAATAATCACCATCTGAGGAGTAGTGGTAAAAGTATTGGAGAAGTTGGTTAAAGACAAAATTCAAGAATGGGTGGATCAGGATATGATTCTCTATAGAGGCCAACATGGTTTTGTTAAAGGTAGATCCTGCCTTAGCAATCTATTAACTTTTCATAATAGAATGACATCTGAGTTGGACAAAGGAAACTGGCTACACAGTGGTACTTCTGGATTTTGCTAAGGCTTTTGACAGGATACCTCATGGAACACTGTTATGCAAATTGGAGCAGATGGGAATGGATACTGAATTGGTGATATGGATAGGAGAATGGCTCAGGGAGAGATACCAGAAAGTGGTGTATGGAGTAGCCGAGTCCAGGATGAGGCAGGTGACAAGTGGTGTGCTCCAGGGCTCTGTGCTTGGGCCATTGTTGTTTAATTTGTATATAAATGATATAGGATATGGCTTAAAGGGAGATATTCAGCTGTTTGCTGATGATGCAAAGTTGGGTAGCACAATAAAAAATCAAGCTAATGTTGAAAGTTTGCAGGATGATTTAAATAAGCTGGTAGAATGGGCAAAAGGTAATGGATGTCAGTTCAATGTGGAAAAGTGTAAAGTTATGCATTTTGAGATTAAACGATTACCAGCTGTGTACTACATTGATGGAACAGTATTCCAAGAGATTGATGAGGCGAGGGACTTAGGGGTGTTGGTAGATAGGGAGATGAAGTTCAGGGAACACATTGCTGAGGTGTCCAAGATTGCACATAGGATTACTTGGTTGTTGAGGAACACACTGACATCTGGAGATTATTATTCCCCTTTATAAATCGTTGATACTTCCACATTTGGATTATTGTGCTCAGGTCTGGTCACCTGGATTCCTTGGAGATGAGGAAGCTGTAGAGAGAGTTCAGAGTGACTAAGTTGGTGAGTGATGTAAAAAATGCTCCCTACATTGATAGATTGATAGGTTGTGGATTGCAGAGGTTGGTTGATAGGTGGAGAAGAGGGGATATGATAAAAACATTTAAATTACTGAAAGCTTTTTATAGGATTGATGCAGAAAGTTTATTTTTCACTTGGTCAGAATATAATCAATTTAGTTTAATCCTTTATTGAAGTGTGAGCAAACAAAGTTTGCACCTGAAAGTATCTTCAGGACTGGGGTAAGGTAGTGCAACACCAGGACGACTCCTTGCAACTACCTTACCCCAGTCCTGAAGATCCTTTGAGGCACAAACTTTGTTTGCTCACACTTGGATAAAGGATTAAACTAAATTTATTATATTCTGACCAAGTGAAAAATAAACTTTCAACATTTTTCTCTAAATCCAGAATAATTTATTAAAAAGGTGGCACACCATTTGGCAACTCCTATAGGTAGAGATAACCTTGCTAATGCGTCTGGCTGGTATCTCCACTTGGGCCTAGCTCCCACTGAAGAGACCTCAATAAAGGTCGAAACTAGTCTGGGTAGTGGCCCTTCCCTTAATGCATAACATTAGACATATCCGCAAGGAGATGTGTTTTGCATTATGGGAGATACTGAGATAGAAGTGTTAGTAGCTTGCTCCACCTTTGCAAGGAGTTGTCCTGGTGTTGCACTACCTTACCCCAGTCCTGAAGATACTTTCAGGCGCAAACGCAAACTTTGTTTGCTCACACTTGGATAAAGGATTAAACTAAATTTATTATATTAGGATTGATCCAGGGGAAATGTTTCAGCTGTGATAGTGATGGAAGAACAAGAGGTCATCCCCTGGAAATTAAAGAAGGGTGTGGTTAACAAGGTTGTGAGAACAAGGTTTTTTTGCCTGGAGGGTGGTGAATGAGTGGAATTCATTGCCTGACTTAGTTGTGAGCTCTTTGTATGTAAATGAATTCAAGAAGAGATATGACAGATATTGTTTTGCTAGTTTGGGTCTCTCACGATGAGTCTACTGACTCCATGGAAATACCCGTAATAATAATAATATTTACATTTTATATTTATATTTTATGTTTTATTGTATATTTTATTTTACTATATATAATATATATTATATTATTTATATTATACTATATATTATATATTTATATTTATTATATATATAATAAAATATATAATATTTATTATATATTATTATATTTATATTTTAATTATATTTACAAGTACAATTATATACCAATTATATCAAATACTTTTTTGAATTGATATTTCATATAACATCACTTGGTAAATTGTTATTGAAGTAATGGATATTAGGAATTAATAGCAAAATCGTGACTTGTATATGGAGATGGTCATCTAATAGATGCCAATACTGAGTATGAAGAGCATGGGCTTGAAAGGGGAAGGAAAAGTGGTGAAAGCTTTATTCAGGGGACTGCTGTTTTGGTAATCAGGGCCAAAATGCAAAAAAAATCTGGAACTGGTGGTAGAGGATAGGGTCCTGAAGTTTAGGGGTTACATTACCCAAGTAGAAATCATCACATGCATTTATTGCAGTGATGAGAAGTATAGAACTTTGATACATAAGCAAGGAGGTTAATGTTCCATAGGCCTTAATCAGGCCTCATATGGATTATTGTGTGTAGATTTGGTAACCTAGTTTTTATGAGTTGAGGATAAGGGTTCAGAAATTATTGACTAAGGTAGAATTTACAGTATTAGGACAGATTGAAGGAGTGTCATTTGCAAGGCATCATAAATAGAAGGGGGCCTAATATGATTGAGGCATGTAGTCAGTAAGTTCTTACTAGATTAATGTGAAACAGATTTTTCATAGAATGGAGAAAGGCATGGTTAAAACAAGAGGCCATCTCTGGAAGCTGTATAAGGAGAGTTTAATTATTTATTATTATTATTATTATTAAACAAGACCTCATGGAGTCAAAGACTCATCTAGGAAGTCCTTTTATCTCACACACATCTCATGATACCGGGTCTTAAACACATTCAAACTCCTTGCAGACACCACACTCTCAGGCAAGGCATTCCAATCATTCACAACTCTGCACGAAAAAAACCTGCCTCTCACTCCCCTACTCACACCCTCTTTATACAGTTTCCAGGCATGACCTCTGGTTCTCCCCTGATCTCCCACTATTCTCTGTAGAACTTCTCCACCATTGATCCTATAACAACCCCTTACCAACTTGTAGGTCTCTATCATATCTCCCCTCTTCCTTCTCTCCACTAGACTCTGCAAATTACATCTTTTCAATCTTTCCTCATACTCGACATTCCAGAGGTCAGAAACTACCTTAGTCAGTCGCCTTTGGACCCTTTCCAACATCTCTTCATCCTTCTGAAAACCAGGTGACCAAATCTGGGCACAATAGTCCATGTGTGGCCTAATCAAAGCTTTATACAATGGAACAAGAATCTAATCTTAAGCAGGTTCTTTGCATGGAATTTCTGGCAATGTATTCCATTGCCATACTCTTGGGTATGGAATACATTGCCTGAGGGTGTGGAAATACTGAATGAATTAAATGCACAGTTTGATGAATTTTGTATGTGACAGTGGGAGGCTCCTGTAATGAGTCCTTTGAATCTGTGAAGGTCTGGTGCCAATACCATCGACAGAGTGTAGCATAGAGTCAGCCTGCCTCACAGCGCGACTTAATAAGAAGGTCGTTCAGCTATATTGCAGTAGGCGACGTTGCTACAGCAATATGGCAAGTGTGGAAAGAAGTTTTTCAAAGCTTAAACTGATTAAAAATTATTTGTGAACAGCAATGACCCAAGAAAGATTGGTTGGTCTAGCAACTATATCGATAGAGGCGGATGTAGCTTATAATTTAAATTTAGAAGAGCTTATAAACAGTTTTATTGTGGGATATCCCCATAGAACAAACATTTAATCAGTATTATTATGTAATCATTTTGCATTAATGTTTCTCTTGTAATAAAAACAAAATAGCAATTGGAGATTTTCTTATATTTTTGTCTTATAATCCATCAGTGGTGATATTTAATTGTTTGCCTCAGAGCGTAATCTAATCTGGCGATGGCCCTGTCTGGTGCTAATAATAATAATAAAATATTCATTTCTTGGTGGTCAATGCAAAATCAGGTAAAGTAATTTCAGTGAATCTGAAATGAAAGTTTCTGAAGGATTTGAACAGCCCACTTCTTTTAGTACATATTAATTAGATCATTGTTGCCATATTATGCACTTTGACTAGAAGGATTGAAACTGTGTATTTTATTGGTGAAAACTGCATTTGATGAGGTGAAAAAAGCAAATGATATTGAGGAAAATGGTGCAGAAAGGACTTAAATTTAGGAAGATGAAACACTTAGCACTAGTTGTGATGGTCAGTCTAACAAGGAAAGACATATTGAGAAGAATAATAAGTTGTTATAAAAAGATGTTTATGCATTTGTTTAAAAGAGTTGATCAGACTACACCTTAGACTACCATGTGCTAGTTATGTTTCTGTGAGATGGAGAAATATGGAAGAGATTCAGAGGCAAGCAACTATGTTGTATTATGAATTATAAAATGTTAAATTTGGTTTATATAGGTTATTATTTTATATATCTTAAGTATAGAAAGGAGAGGTGATATGTCATAGAGACTTATGAGTTAGAGGAACTTAGCAAATAGTTGTCACAGATATTGCAATTGGCAACTCCTATAGGTAGAGATAACCTGCTAATGCTTCTGCCTGGTATCTCCACTTGGGCCTGACTTCCACTGAAGAGACCTCAACAAAGGTCAAAACTAGTCTGGGTTGTGGCCCTTCCCTTAATGCATAACATTAGACATATCCACAAGGAGATGTGTTTTGCATTATGGGAGATATTGAGACAGGAGTGATGTTAGCTTGCTCCACCTTTGCAAGGAGTGCCCTGGTGTTGTACCACCTTACCCCAGTCCTGAAGATACTTTCAGGTGCAAACTTTGTTTGCTCACACTTGGATAAAGGATTAAACTAAATTTATTATACAGATATTTCAAGTTGCAATAAGTTGATATGGCATGGAATAAATTGCCTGATTCTGTAGTGGATGCACTAACATTGAATGAGCATTTAATGTGTGATCATTTTTAAAAGGGAGTGTAGAATGGAATGATTCTTTATGGAGACATGGAAATAATGCTATGCTATAACTTTTGTTACAAATTGAAGTTTTATATAATTTATTTTAGTAATTTCAGTTGCATTTATTGTAGTTAATTTTAGTTGCTTTATATTAATGTAAAATTATAAAATATCTTTCCTTTCTTAATGAATGTTTATTTTCTTGATCATCTAACTAGAGTAATTATCTGGACAATAGATCAAGTGTTAACTAATAAATATTTATTAAACCTACTAGTTTCACCAAACTGTTGGCATCTTCAGGGTACAAGCACTTAGGTTAAAAAACATTACACAAATATGAATAACTGTAAAATTCTAACGATTATAGTTACAAACTGAAATAGCATTGAACGTGAGTGATACATGTATCATGTGTACATGATTAACTAGTTGTTGCTAAGGAACGTTCTGTAGTTTGCATTGAAGTTCATTTCCTGTGTGTTAAGAGATCTAATTAGGGTTTTACATATCTCTGGGAGCATTAAACCATGGTTCCTGTTAAGGTTATCAACAGAGTGAGCGACTATAGCTGCTTCTTTAAACATTCGGGAGTGTTAGTCTTCTTCTATGTAAGGAGAACAGCTTTTATCCCACTCAATGACATGGCTAGTTATAGAAAAATGAGATGACAGGCCTGATATGTCTTGTCTGTTGTTTTTGATGTAACCAATGTGCTTCTTATGTCTAATTTCAAGGCTTCTTGATGTCTGCCTGATGTAACTTGAACCACACGAGCATGGAATATTGTAAACTCCAGCATATTTATAGAAAGGTTATCTTTTGGAGATCTTAATAGTTTACGAATTGTTCCTATAGGTTTGAATGTCACTCTTATTTTGCGTAGTTTGAGGAGACTAGCGAGCTTGTTGGAGATGCCACTCACATACGGAATTGCGATAGTTTTGATATATTGAGTATCATCTCGCTCTCTGTGGTGGTTCAGAGAAAAGGATTTTGTTGACGAGTCTTCGTGGGTAGCCATTAGCCATTCAAGTACAGATTATTAGATATCAATGTTAACTCGTTTTGAAGGGCCTTGTTATCGGTTGTGATGCAGACAGCTCTTTTCTTTAACATGTGTACTACATGTTAAAGAAAAGATGAGTTTGTGAGAAATATGGTGAGAGGAGCTGAAATGTAGATAGCGACCTGTATTCGTAGGTTTCCTGTAAACTGATAGGTTTACATTAATTTGCTTCTTAATTAAGATGTCTAAGAATGGCAGTTGTTTGTCTCTTTCAAGTTCCAGAGTAAATTTAATAGAATAATGAAAGGAGTTGATCTTATTGAGGAAGTCAAGTAGGTCATCCTTGTTGTGGTTCCATACAATGAAGATATCATCCACATATCTCCACCAAATTGTTGGTTAGGAATTATTTGAGATAGAATTTTATTTTCGAAGTGTTCCATAAATAGGTCAGCACAAGAAGGTGAAAGTGGACTACCCATTGCCAAGCCAGTTAATTGTTGGTAAATCGTATTCTTCCAAGAAAAATAGTTTGAATTTAGGCAATGATCATATAGTGAGGTTATATCCTGTGGGAACAAGGTACCAAGTTACATCAGAAACTCACAACATTTTGTGGAAAAATTAAAAAACATTACTATATCAGAAAATGATCTTCTAGCTAGCCTAGATGTCACCTCTCTTTTTACAAACGTTTCCGTGATGGAGGTCATCAGCATCCTAGGTACCTTGTTCTCACAAGATATAACCTCACTATGCAATCATTGCCTAAATTCAAACTATTTTTCTTGGAAGAATACGATTTACCAACAATTAACTGACTTGGTAATGGGCAGTCCACTTTCACCTTCTTGTGCTGATCTTGTGCTGACTACCACTCCCGAATGTTTAAAGAAGCAGCTGCAGTTGCTCGCTCTGTTGATTAACAGGAACCAGGGTTTAATACTCCCAGAGATATGGAAAACCCTAATTAGATCTCTTAACACACAGGAAATGAACTTCAATGCAAACTACAGAACGTTCCTTAGCAACAACTAGTTAATCATGTACATTGCGATACATGTATCACTCACGTTCAATGCTATTTCAGTTTGTAACTATAATCATTAGAATTTTACAGTTATTCATATTTGTGTAATGTTTTTTAACCTAAGTACTTGTACCCTGAAGATGCCAACAGCTAAAGTTTGGTGAAACTAGTAGATTTATTAAATATTTATTAGTTAACACTTGATCTATTGTTCCAAATAATTACTCTACCTTTCCTTTTTATTCAGTTGTTGTTTTATGTTCACTTTTATTTCAGTGGCTGTTATTTTACCTTAAAAAAGAATTGATCAACCAGCTAGGTGTTTTACAGAAGAATTAGGTTAGAAAAAAAAATGGCACTTGACATTCAGCATGAAGAATTATATCATTATTATCACTATTATTATTATTTTCCTGACCTACATGGAGTCCTAAGTCGCTACGGGAAGTCAATGCTAGAAAACACTAAGTCTATCATAATGCCACTCTTTAAACTCGTCCAGCCTCTCAGGCAATGTATTCTATGATTCCTCCACTCTCTATGTAAAAATCTTATTTCTTACTCACTATTTCCTTTTATAACTTCCAGGAATGGCACCTTGGATTCTTCCATTATGAGCAGTCTCCCCAGTACCAATCTGATTATAACTTTTCAATAGCTTAAATGTTTCAGTCGTATCCTCCCCATCCCTTGTTCTATAAATCAAACTCTGTAGTTTGAAATGCCTCCAGTCTTTCCTCATAACCAACATTGCACAGTTATGATATCATTTTGTTGTCCATCTCTGCATCCTCTCCAAGCATATTCCATCCCTTCAAATCCTGGTGACCAAATCTGTGCATAGAAATCCAGATTGTCTGATCTAAAGCTAAACTCAGCCAACCAGAATGGCATGGTTGGCCGAGTGGTTAACATATATGCTCTCCAGCCAAAATCCTGCAGGTTTGAATCCTGCCATGGGCATGGATGTTTGTGATTGTCTGTGAAAATACTAATGGTGGTGGTTGGCAGTAGATGGTGTTGGTATAGATGATGAAGGTAGTTGTAGCTTGTGGAGATGGAGAGATGTAGAGTAGGTGCCCTCCCTCAATGAGTCCTTGGACTCCCTGGAGGTATTACATAATAATAATAATAATAATAAATTTATGCAATGGAACCACATCCTTTTATCTCTCATGGTCAGTGTCCTCCTCAATATTGCAGCAGTTTTCTGAATTTTCTTTGCAAGCTATGAACTTTAAATTCATATCTACATCTTCTAAAGATCCCTTGCTCCCGCTGCTTTTTTCAATATAATTCCACCAAGTAATTGTGAAGTATCCCATCTCTGGATCCCAAATTTCAAAATCTAATGCAAGTTGTGTTAAACTGATATAGCCATTAATTTTCCCTCCTTTCTAGCTTGTTCAAATCATCTTGAAAAGCCAAACATCAGCAATATTACTAATGAACCCTTCCAAGCTTCATGTTATCCATAATATCTCCCTGCACTCCAGTAACAATATCAGTGACATGAAGATTGACCAGTGATGGTTGCAGCACTGAACCGAGTGCCACTCCACTTTTCCCTTTCTTACTCCTTCATACTGCTCTCCCCAATATACAATATATAACTCTCTGACTTCTATCAGAAAGCCAGTTGCCAATCTAACCCCCTGACCCAATATCCAAACCAATATGAGGATGATCTTGAAAGTTCTGTTAAACACCTAGAACAAAAATGATATTAAAGCAACTGATATAATCACAAGAAAGAACATACGAGGATATAAAAGCATAGGTTATCTTCATAACTCTGCTACTAGTATGTTCTTTCTTGTGGTTATATTAACTGCTTTAATATCATTTTTGTTCCAGGTATAGAATGGGAAAATATGAACAGCTGCTGATTAATATCATCTTCAATCATCTTCAATCCTACTGGTAGAATATTGTAGATGTTCTAGTGGTAGATTTGAAGATTCATTCCTCGCACCTCTGTTTCATCTAATTTTGAGAGAGGAAATAGTCTCTGTCATGTTGTAATTTCTAATGACTGCAAATTCCAGATCTTCAGGAAATGTGTCAACACAGATTCCTACTTTTCCCTTTACCTGTTGCTCACTCATGGAACCAACATGTTGTAGGACTTGCAACTTTTTTGGGTAGAGTTGATATTAAAAAAAAAATGCATCCTTAAGCACTTGTTCATGGACTCTTTTTATGTCAAGAATAGCTCAAGACTTGAATTATATCATAATGATTGAATAAAAATAAACAATATACTAATTTATCTTTGTAATTAGAGGATTGCAGAAAAATTATATATGTATCAGACATTATTTAATGAGCATAATATAATAAAGATATGTAGTTTAAAGATCCACTATAGCTCAGTCAGTTGGAACAATGCCTTTTGATTGGAAAGATCTGGATTCAGATCCTATCTATAATGTGAAGAACGTTTATATTTACAACTGAAAGTGAGGTAACTAGTCACATATGAGGGGGCAGGGGGCATATGTGACTAGCTCTCCCAGAAAAGAAACTGTATTTTCTTCTTGAAACTCAGTTTCTAGGAGAAAATTCATTGACCAGATCTCAAAGTTGTTGGAGAAGCTTCTGAGAACTAGGATCCAGAGTTGGGTTGACAACAATGGTATTATCTTTGATGGACAGCATGGATTTGCTAAAGGGAAGTCACGTTTTAGAAATCTACTTACTTATTACAATAAATTGACTGCTTCCTTGGACAGAGGAGAAGGATACACAGTAATATACTTGGATTTTGCAAAGGCTTTTAATAGAGTACTCATGATAAGTTGACAGTCAAACTAGAGAAGATGGGGTTGGATATTAGATTAGTGCATTGGATTGGAGACTGGCTATCTGATAGGTATCAACCAGTTGTGTATGGGGATGCGATATCCAGGAAAAGGAAAGTCACTAGTGGAGTGCCTCAGGGGTCTGTTTTAGGGCCATTACTGTTTAACTTGTATATTAATGATATTGGCAAAGATTTGGATGGAGATATTCAGTTGTTTGCAGATGATGAAAAGTTGGGATGAACCATAAAGAGTAGTGAAGATGTTGTGGCCTTGCAAGAAGACTTGAATAAATGAGTGATTAGGCAAGCAAATGGGGATGTGAGTTCAATGTTGCAAAATGTAAGGTTTTAAAATTTGGAAAACAAAGATGGGATGCAGAATTTATGCTTGGTGAGAATATATTGTTGGAGATAGAGGAAATAAGAGATCTGGGGGTGATAATGTATAAGGATCTAAAATTTAGGGCACACATCACCAAAATTGTGAAGACAACACAAAGACTTCTGGGAATGATGCCGAGGACAATGACGTGTAGAAGTAGGGAGATTCTTGTTCCGTTGTATAAGGCTTTGATTAGGCCAACATGGACTACTGCGCCCAGATTTAGTCACCGGGTTTTCAGAAGGATGAAGAGATGTTGGAAAGGGTCCAAAGGCGAATGACTAAGGTAGTTTCTGACCTCTGGAATGTTGAGTATGAAGAAAGATTGAGAAGATGTAATTTGCAGAGTCTGGTGGACAGGAGGAAGAGGGGAGATATGATAGAGACCTACAAGTTGGTAAGGGGTTGTTATAGGATCAATGTAGGATAAGTTCTACAGAGAATAGTGGAAGATCAGGGGAGAACCAGAGGTCATCCCTGGAAACTGTATAAAGAGGGTGTGAGTAGGGAGTGAGAGGCAGGTTTTTTTCATGCAGAGTTGTGAATGATTGGAATGCCTTGCCTGAGAGTGTGGTGTCTGTAAGGAGTTTGAGTGTGTTTAAGACACGGAATGATGAGATATGTGTGTGATAAAAGGACCTCCCAGATGAGTCTTTGACTCCATGAGGTCTCTGGGTAATCTTCTTCTTCTGCAGCTTCTCCCACTTAAGTGGGGTCACTGTTGATGATGAGTCTCCTCCACATCCTCTTGTGTTCAGCTGTCACCACATCCAAGTTCTTCATCATCAAGTCCTCTTCTACCAGCTCCCTCCATCTCTTCTTTGGCTGCCCACGCTTCCTCCTTCCTTGCACATCCATCTACATGACCCTTCTTCCCACATATTTGACCTCCCTCCTCATCACATGACCAAACCATCTCAAACTTGCCTCCTGTATCTTCGCTCCTAAGTTCATAACTTTCACTGTTCCCCTCACATAGTTATTTCTCAGATGATCCTTTCTGGTCACACTGCACATCTACTTAAGCATTCTCATGTCTGCTACTTCCATCCTGCTGATGTTATTTTTCCTCAGGGCCACAGTTTCTATAGCATACGTCATAGCTGGGCTCACTACTGTCCTATAGAATATGTAATATGTAATAATAATAATAATTACAGAGGGTGTGAGTAGGGGAGTGAGAGGCAGGTTTTTTTTGTGCAGAGTTGTGAATGATTGGAATGCCTTGCCTGAGAGTGTGGTGTCTGCAAGGCATTTGAGTGTGTTAAAGACATGGTATGATGAGGTGTATGTGATAAAAGGACCTCCGAGATGAGTCTTTGACTCCATGAGGTCTTGGGGTAATAATAATAATAATAAACACAATGGATTGACCTAGAAGACTATGCATATAGGATTAACCACTTTGTAATCACAATAAATAGGTTTCTACAGTCAAGGTCATGTGGCCATAACAGGCTGTTGAGCCTAGCATGTCATCTTCCTGTTATGTATTAGACTCAATAGTCTGTTGGAATGCAAAATAAAAAATATATATTTCTTTTATATTTGTGTTTCAGGTTCTGGATTTATCTCTTGTTTATAAAAAAGGATTTATTCAACTGAACCTGTCACCTTTGTCTGAAGAAATACTTAATCATATTACTGAATGGATGATGATGTTTGGTTACCATTTAAATAAAAATGCACTAACTAAGGTGAAGGAATTAAAATCACAGTTGAAGGTAGTTAAGTTATAGTGTTGTTATAGTGTTTACTTTATTTTCTTTAAATGATTTCTGAAATTATTTGAATTTTGAATATTCGTTCATGATATTTACCTAAATATATAATCAAAAATGGCTATCTCACTTGATATATTAGATTGATATCTGATGATGGTTGGAATGGTTTAATTGCATTCTCTTGTTAAAGAAATATGGAAAATAAGCAGGTGCTATTTACCTGAACAAAGCCAATTATTATTATTATTATCAATAAACTTCTATTTCATTTCTCATCTGCATCCCCACACAGCAATGATGTGCTTATAGGTCCTTCGACCTGTTGTAAAATGGGATCAATATAAGTATATATACATATTATTAATACCAGACCTCTGTGGATTCAGATTCATCATGGGAGGCACAGAGGCTTGCACACAAGCTCATCAAACATTTATCTCTTTCCACTAAGTCTTCATGTCCTTATTCCATGCTATAGTTTCAAGTTGTCTCCTTAGCTTTTCATACTCACTATCCTTGTTGTTCCATATAGATCCTTCTCTCACAGAATTCTTCATATTGCTGGTCACAACCTAGGTGATCATCTCATGATCACTCTCCACAGCTGAAAGCAAATGCAAAACTACATTGATAATCACATCCTCTGATGATATTCATTAGATCTGAGAAATCTTGATCCTCATGTACCCTTATTTTGCATACTACCTAAATTAGTCCTGTCTCAAGTACTGTAAATTAATTTTTCTTATTCCTTATATTTCCATAATTAAAATCACCCATCACGACATCTCTTCTCTTGTTCAATAGCTCAAGTTTCTTATACTACCTTTCACATATTTTGGCTTAGAGCAACATCCAACTATCTTTTCCTATCAACCTCCAATGAATACCTGGTTCTCCCTTGCATCTGTTCCTTCTGCAGACATAATCTCTTGCTATCATCAACAGTACTCACCTGCCCCCCCCCCCCAACTCCATCTTCTTCTTCTTGCTATCCTCACCTAAAACCTTTCCATTTCTATTCCTGTCAGGATATCCTTCTCATCCAACCATGAACTGTCAGTTCCTTTGCACATTCTTGTAAAGCATGGGTGGATTTCCCATATAATTCCATGGCTGTGTTTGCATTAAGGTTCTGCAATATTTCAGGCATCTCCATTTCACCTACCTCTGTTCTCTCATTTACCAACTTTTAGCACTGCAGTATCACTACCTCGATGGTACACTTTTGCATAATGATCATTCAATAACTTGACTATTTCATTTTGTTCTGTTATCTCCCATCAGCACTTGTTAAAGCTTTTTCTGTCCACAAAGCTCATAATATTTATAATCTTTGGACAGATTATAGTTAGTTGTTCTTTCTTTTACTCATGCCATTGTGAAAGAACTTTGAGATTTTCTTTGGCCTACTTAGCCAGCCTCCTCCATAATCAGTTTTTGCCTTCCATTACCATACTGGCAATCCTTCTTGCTTATATCTTGCACTATTTGTCAGCTTGCTGATCACCTTTCTCTCTATATATACCGCATACAACTTTTTCTTTTCTACACTTCGCATTTAATGATGCTTCTCACCCATTTAATTCCGACCTGTTTTGTCCTCCTGACTCTGGGAGGATAAGTGTCCTCCCAGAGTCAGGAGGACACTGAAGCAGTGTCCTCGTGACACTGCTTCCTTCAGATCCTGACTCTGGGTATACACTACTTCCTTCAGATCCTTATACCATGCCTTATGCCAAACCTAGGGGACTGCCAAAACCATCCCCTAAGTTTTTCATAAATACCTACCTGCTTTTTAATTCCACATATATCCCTTCTTAACCGAAAATTTCACATGATTGGGAGTTTCCCGGGTCAAGATCATATGATCACTCTTCTCGTCTGGAGGAAATGTTGCCGAAGTTGCTTCTGTTGCATGCTTTCTTGAGTAATTATCTCCTTATCCATCTGTTCATTAGACATCAACAGATGCTGTATCGTCACTCAAATGCTCGGTGATGTGCTACACCAGTCCTCACCATGTGGTTCTTTCGTATGGTTTTCTGGAGGTTTCAACTCTCTAAAAATCAGTTACTCCAGACACACCATCTATCCATCTCATTGACAGTCTATTCCTGCTTCTTTTTCCAGACACTTAACCTTCTGTTACAGTTCTGAGAATTCCTCCTTCCATCATTTCAATGTCCAAAGTATTCAACTTTCTTCTGTCAGTATCTTTAAGAAGCCTTGATCGTTTCTAGCATCCATCCATTTTTTTTTAAAATTTTTTTTTTTTTTAATGTTGGGCCCATATATGAGAGGTTGGCTGGTCAACCTATAGTACTTTAGTCCCGTATATAGGTAGTGGGATGGGAAAGGAGGAACTTGTTAACATTCGATTTGAAAGCTTGTATTGTATTCCTTGGGAAATACCTCAGGGGAAGACTGTTCCACAGTACAGCAGTAGCAGGGATGGAGGAGGAAAAGAAACTTGTTCTGTGGGTTTCAAGGTGTACTGTGAAGGGATGTTGGGAGGTGGCTGTACGTGTTCCAATGGGTTTAGTATAGAGTGGGAGAATTATTGATGTTATTTCAGATGAGCATTTTCCATGAAAATATTTGTAGAATATACAAATTGCAGAGACTAAACATCTATGTGAAAGTGGGGGGAGTGAGTCGGTAAGAGATGGATCATTTATAAATCTAATTGCTCTCCTCTGTATTGAGTCAAGCATTTTGAGGGAGCTTTTAGTAGTCCCACTCCAAATGTGAGAACAGTATTTGATAGCTGGGTGGATTTGCAATTTGTATAAGGTTAACATCTGTTTTGAAGTGAAGTAATGTCTTGAGTGAAAGAGAAAGCCTAGTTTTTTGGAAGCTGAGGATGCAATGGTTGTGATGTGTTTATGCCAGGAGAGGCTTGACGTCATGGTAATTCCGAGAAGAGAAATTTCATCTTGTCTGGGGATTTGAGTGTTATCAAAAATAATACTGGGGGAAAATGGTTCTTTTTTTTGTGGGAAATAAGACAGAACTGGGTTTTAGTAGCGTTGAAGTTGACTAGGTTATCTGAGCCCCATCGGAGGATGTTTTGGAGGTCTGCATTAAGGGAAGTTGTGGTTGAAGTTTTGTGGGTTGAAGTGGATTGTGTAGGGTAAGGTTTATCAAATGAAAGGGAGGAGTGCAATGTGCTGTCATCTGCAAAACTGTGTATTGGGTTTTTGGAGTTCAACTGAAGTAGGTCATTGATGTATAGAAGGAAGAGGGTTGGTGAGAGAACTGAACCTTGTGGGACACCAGCATTAGTTGGATAGTGGGAGGATAGGGAGCCATCTACCATCACAAATAGTGTGCATCCAGACAGGAAGCTGTCAATCCATCTGCAGAAGTCCTGAGACAGTCCAAATGATGGAAGTTTGCTTAGTAAGCCTTTGTGCCAGATCCGGTCAAAGACTTTAGAGATATCAAGTGCACCTACTTGGGATTTGCCAAATTTTTCCATGGTATATGTCCAGAGATGGGTTGATATATGAAAGCAGGTCACCTGTTGATCGGCATCGGCGGAATACGTACTGGTGGTCGCTTAATAGCTGGATGCCTTCAAGGTAGAGTAGTAGTTGAGAATTGATGGTTTTCTCCATCACTTTAGATAGGATTGAGGTGAGTGAGATAGGTGGTAGTTAGATGGCAGCGATTTGTCTCCCTTTTTGGGAATGGATTGGATATAGGCCAATTTTCAGGCTTTGGGATATATACCAGTGGAGTAAGATAGTGTGTACAGATGGCATAGGATAGGAGTCAGTTCTGCTGCACAGACCTTCAGGACAATTGGAGGAATGCCATCAGGGTCAGGGGATTTTTTGTGTCTAATTTTGACAACAGGTTTATGATCTCTTTCTGGTAAAAGGATACAGGGGGCATTGTATGTTGGGCAGTTGGAATGACTAGGGGGCATTTGCCATTGTCGGTTATGTGTGCATTGCAGGCAAAGTGTGAAGCCAGGAGATTGGCTTTTTCTGTGGGTGATGTTGCAATTGAGCCATCTGGGTATGAAAGGGGTGGGAGTAGTATAGGGCAAAAGTTGCAACCAATTGCTTTGGCAAGCGACCAAAAGGCATGGCTGCTGCTAGGACAGGCTGCAAGTTTCCTGCTTTTTGCGCGTTCAGTTTCTGTTTTGGAATCATTGATAATTTTTTTGCATCTCTTTCGGGCGTCAATATAGGCACTAAAAGAGGATGGAATTCTTAATTTGAGCCAGTTGTAGTATGCCTGGTTTTTCATTAGTACAGCCTTGGCACATACTGGTCTCCTGCAGTACAGCCTTGCCTGCATACTGGTATCCTTGGTGGCTACTGGTGACGTCACTTGGTTTTTTGCACAAGTTTGGTTTGTTTGTAGTCTATGATCCAGCTGTTGTCTCCATTTTGGCATTTTTGTTCTAGCTATCTTTGGGGTTGGGGTCTTTGGGGTCTTTGTTTCCTTTGTTCAAAGGTTAAGTCAAATCGAGCACTTACATGCGGTTGGGGGCAACTGTCCTTTAGCTTGCTACTTATTGCCGTTATTAATTTGGAAGTGTTTGTCTGTGTATCACAGATCACTTTCATGACACATGGAAAGTTCGTTTCGTCCTTTCTGTTGTTTATGGGACTGAAGCGATGGCATATGATGATATTCCTGGGATCGAAGTTGCATTCGCCTGCTAGTTTGCTAACTTATTCTTTTAAAGATTTATTGTTTTCCTCCAGAAAGTTCAAAATAACAGCTTTGAATCTCCTGTTTTCGGCCTCGAGCGACACATGTACCGTTGATGCAATTAAATCATGGAGTTCGTTAGCTGGTACAGATGCACTTGCAATTCGGCTGCTGGTCGTCGAGCTTTGTTTCCAACTTTCGGATTTTGGACAAGAAAGTATCGATCGTGTTATTAAGGTGTTGTTTGAGATTTTCAACTTGTTTGTCTAGGTTCAGCAGCTGTTTAACAGAAGGAAGGCACATCGAACAGAAAAAAGGCTGGTTCAGTTCAATAAAAAACTTAAGCGCCGATTCATCTATTTTCGCACAGGAAGTAAGTAGCTAGTTGCAACAGAAATCACACGATATACCTTTTTTTCCTTTCGGTAATTTCGGTTTCGCAACTGCGCCACTTTGTATTGTCTTTTGGTTTGTTGGCTATCGGCTGTGCTATGCTGACGTGACTAGAAGTAATCTTTCGTTGTTGGCCATTGTTGCCGCCATCTTTACTTCGCATGGTAGGCATATTGGGTACTTCCGTGTGGCTGTTTTTTAATTGAAAAAGAACTGATATGAAGGACTATGGGTACTTATGAGTTGTGTAGAAGTAACTGGCTCCTTAGTTCCCTCTGTATTCCGTTTACTGGTTATTTTGCACAAAAAAGATACTCGCAATTATGATAAAATTTGGGAGCACAAGTTTAACGAAACTTATTCACAGGTGTCACCTATCGGGAATCCTCATTTGCCTGTATTTCAGTATATGAAATCTTTAACAGCCTTCTGTAAGAAGAAGCTATCCTTTTCACTTCTTATATTCATAAGTCGCTGTTGGGGTTGCATCCAAAATCCTTTACTTTATTTTCGTGTAGAGAGATCCATCCTTCCAGATTTTAGATAAAGCTCTGATTATTGTTTTAGTCATTCCTAATCTTCTTCTGATGTCTTCTGAATAGCAATTCTTCACATTAGTAATGGATCCCATGTACTTAAACTTGTTGAATTCCTCGATTCTTTTTCCATTAAGGTACTTCTTTCTCAGGAAAATTATCTCTTAGCAGCTGTATAAATCTCATGTCCTTCCCACCCTGTAACCATTCCTTTTCCAGTGCATGTCCCTTTAGTTGAAGTCACTCATAATAACTACTTACTCCTGTGCTCATTGCACTAATTGCTGTTTCAGCAACCAACTGCAAATTTCATACTGTTGGTCTCTACTCACATCAGATAGCCTCGAATGCACTGTCCTTAGCATTCTTATCTTCCTGCTGAACTTCTACCCTTTTCAGTTTCCATTCTTTTGCTATCTTAGCAAAACTTTTCTCCCATCTTGTTCACTTTGTCTTCTCTGAAAAACCACATTTATTACATTCTGTCTCTATATAATTTTCTGTCCTCCAAGTCTCACTAGTGTCTCTAACCTTTCACCAAGTTGAACTAAATGATGTCAAAAACTCCTTCCCCTTATTCTGAATCATTTTGCCACTAGTATAACTAGTATACATGCATTTTAATATCCCTTTTAGCTCATAACTTGTTTCTCACCTTGTGTTGTTCCTTTAGATGAAACATTTGACTTCTGTAAGCAAGATTTTCTGGCAGATATTGTCCACCTATTTGACTTTGACATTACTCTCACTACCTCACATGCCAGAATAAACTTTACCATCTCTTTTTTTGGAATGATTGGAACAATGGATGCTGAATAGCATCTTTCCTGTAGCTGATGTTGTGATTTGGCATGGTTCCCTTACAGGTCTACAAGAGTTCATCAGTAAGATAAACAGCTTTCACCATTATCCAGTTCACTCTTGATGTAGAACAGAATAATTGGATTACCTTTTTATATCTCCTTTTACAACCAGATGTAATTTTCATTTCTCAAATATGAACTCTCTCTGTGTGCTCTACTAAAAAGCTGCACTCTCAGGAAATAAATCACATGAAGTCCACCTTCCTTGATAATGGCTTTACCGAATCTTATTTCAAGAAGATCACCGATAGTTATAGAGTTTCTTTGTCATCTATTTCTGATTATGATGGTGATACTAAGGCAGTACATTGTGTTACCATTCCTTATGTTAAATGTGTCTCTGAAGGTATAGCCATACTGATTTAATCAGTTGGCCTACAATTGTCCTTTTGCCCTATCAGCAAGAGTTTTACTTTTCTAGGTTCTGCAAAAGATAAACTTCTGCCTTTGACCCACCCTGGAGTGTATCAAACTCTTATCAGTGTGGATTATCATTTTAACCAAACAGGAAGATCAGCAGCTGTATGGCATGATGAAGATGTATACACTACATGAAGTAGTCTAAATGAACTAGATCAATCATGACTTGTGGAACACATAATCTCCACCAGACATCAAATACTTTGGAAGAAAATTAAGGTTCTCCATAAAAGCAATGTGGCATCGGACACCAACAGGCAGTGTTCCAATGGTTTGTGATGATAATGATGATAAAAGTAATAATCTCTTACAACACTTATATACAGTAAGTTGTGAAATCTTGCTTCAATATCCAAATTTAAATAGATGCGATGCACTAAAAGTATTCCTTTTTTTTACTGGAAATAGCTCTTCTTCACAAGTTCCTGAATTATTATTATTTTTTTTTAATTTAGTGATCTCTTAAATTTATTTTATTACAACCTTAATGTATTTAGACCATGTCACTCTTATCATATATGCACGGTTTATGTGTTTTCACTGTTGAATCTACTGGTTATTGCTCCGGTTGTTTAACTTCTGAAGAAAGTCATTCTGAAGATGCCCTTGATGCTGAAGAAAAAATTTTTATATAAATTAATTAGTCACCATGGCTTATGTTCCAATTCATTAAGTTGCCTTGTAATTCTGCACATTAGTCAGTGTTTATAAATAACTTTATCTTGCAAATTGATGTTTTAATCTGACTTAATCTAATTAAAAAACAAATTAAAACTCAATGTCTCTGTATTATATTGTTATTAAAATGCACAGAAAAATCAATTCTAAAACATATTATTACCTTATTTATACTATGAAAAAAAAGTACATAGTGGTTAGAAGGTTAGTGCTTGTATCAATTTTGAATAGTAATGCTACCATATTTCATTTACATATTAATTGTTTATTTACATAATTTCAGTTGTTGGAAGAAAATTTGCACAGATCACCATCTACACTTGAAGATTTAAAATTTGTCCTCTCTGTAATAGCAGATGTTAGGGATATTTCTTTACATGTAGATGATACCTTGAATGATGTCGAAGAAAAATATCGGACATTGGCTATATATAAGATACCAGTAAGTCATTCATGTGTGTTCTTAATTCTCTGTTATTAGAATAAATGTGTAGCAAAATTAAACTGCAATTAAAAATGCATAAATCACTATAACAGATTTAATATTACAGTTATCATTACTACAAACTAGAGTTTGTAGTAAGAATAACTGTAATCATTAAAAATACTTGTTAACATTTTGACCTTCATATCCAAAGAATGAAAACAGAAAGATTACCAAAACAAGCCTTAAAGTACAAGCCATTAGGAAAAAGAAAACCAGGACATCCTCTTAAACGATTCAACGATGACTTTTAAGGCCGGAACAGGCCATACTAGGCCTAAATCCTTGATACGTATGATGATGATGATGATGACCTTCATATCAAAGTTATCAGCTGGAGTATGTATTTACACACACACATTGAGAGAGAGAGAGAGAACAAGTTAATCATAATTCATTTGCTCCTAACACCTCATACATGGGAGTGGAAGAATACATTATTATTATTATTATTATTATTATTACCCCAAGACCTCATGGAATCAAAGACTCATCTGGGAGGTCCTATTATCACACACACAGCTCATCATACTGTGCCTTGAACACATTCAAACTCCTTGCAGACACCATACTTATAGGCAAGGCATTCCAATCATTTACAACTCTGCACGAAAAAAACCTGCCCCTCACTCTCCTACTCACACCCTCTTTATACATTTTCCAGGGATGACCTCTGTTCCCCCCCCCCCAATCTCCTACTATTTTCTGTAGAACTTCTCCAGCATTGATCCTATAACAACCCCTTACCAACTTGTAGGTCTTCATCATATCTCCCCTCTTCCTCCTGTCCACCAGACTCTACAGATTACATCTTCTTAATCTTTCCTTATACTCGACATTCCAGAGGTCAGAAACTACCTTAGTCAATCTCCTTTGGACCCTTTCCAACATCTCTTCATCCTTCTGAAAACCAGGTGACCAAATCTCTGCACAATAGTCCATGTGTGGTCTAATCAAAGCCTTATACAATGGAACAAGAATCTCCCTACTTCAACATGTCAGTGTCCTCTGCATCATTCCCAGAAGCCTTTATGTTGTCTTTACAATTTTGGCTATGTGTCCCCTAAGTTTCAGATCCTTATCGACTATCACCTCCAGATCTTTAATTTCTTCTGCCTCCAACAATATATCCTCACCAACCATAAATTCTGCATCCCATCTTTGTTTTCCAAATTTTAAAACCTTACATTTTGCAACATTCAATTCACATCTCCATTTCTGTGCCCAATCACTCAATTTATTTAAGTCTTCTTGTAAGGCCACAACATCTTCACTACTCTTCATGGTTTGTCCCAACTTTGCATCATCTGCAAACAACTGAATATCTCCATCCAAATCTTCGCCAATATCATTAATATACAAGTTAAATAGTAATGGCCCTAAAACAGACCCCTGAGGTACTCCATTAGTGACTTTCCTTTTCCTGGATATCGCTCCCCCATACACAACTTGTTAATACCTATCAGATAGCCAGTCTCCAATCCAATGTCCAACCCCATCTGCTCTAGTTTAACTATCAATTTATCATGAGGTACTCTATCAAAAGCCTTTGCGAAATCTCAGGATATTATGGTGTATCCTTCTCCTCTTTCCAAGGAAGCAGTCACTTTATTGTGATAAGTAAGTAGATTACTAAACCATGACCTCCCTTTAGCAAATCCATGCTGTCCAGCAAAGATAATACCATTGTTGTCAACCCAACTCTGGATCCTAGTTTTCAACAAGCTTTTCCAACAACTTAACCACAACACCAGACACACAGATAGTCCTATAGTTTGATGCTTGAGTTCCATCACCTCCTTTATGAAGTGGCACAATCTTGCCCTCTTTCCACTCCTTAGGGACTTGACTGAGTGCAAGACTCATATTAAAAAAATATGTCAAGGCAGGTGTCAACTCTCCATGAAGTCACATTCACATGATTGAAAGACCTTTATGTATTGCTCATTAAGTATCTCCACCATATTCTGCAACAGCTGTCTTTATACCATTTTTTCCAATCAGTGTCATCTTTCCGTAATCATTCTTTCTTTTGCTGGCTACATATCGAAAGAACTCCTTAGGATTCTTTTTGGATTCATTAGCTAACTGCTGTTCATACCTCTCTTTAGCTACTGTCACCAACCAAGTCACCCTCCTTGCCTGGTCTTTGTAGACCTCATGGAACTGGTTATTTCCTCTTCTCTTATGCTGCCTCCATAATGCTCTCTTTCTCTGTATTGCATGCTTAATCTCTTGTATTCATCCATCTCACACCTACCTAATTTAATCTTCTCACCCTCTGAATACACTTGGACATTGCATCTACTAGATAGTTTTTGAAAATCCCCCAAGCTGCATTGATCTCTTTTTGAGCTAACTCCCCATTCCACACTACACCTGCAAGCTGTCTCCTGAGTTCTTCATAATAACCCCTCTTGTAGTTCCACACATGCCCTTTTCTCACAGAGGTCCTCACACTGCTGGCAACCACCGAGATAATCACTTCATGGTCACTCTCACCAATTGGTGGATGATTTGACACCTCATTTATCATTACATCCTCTGAGATGACCAAATCCAAGACCCTCAAACCTTGCATGCCCTCTGTTACATACTCTCTGAGGTAGTTATCCCTAAAAAACTCAAGAAACTCGTTTTCTTTACTTCCAGTTGCTATCTCATCATTCCATTCTATATTGCCATAATTAAAATCACCATAATGATCACCCTTTTCTTATTTTCTTGGCTAATTTCATTATCACCACCATCCACATTAGCTGGTCTATAACAACATCCAACGAAGTATTTGATTCCATTCACCTCTATCTCACATCATACTGCCTCAAAACCACTGGCACTATTTTCCTCTTGCATCTCTACTTTGTTGTACATAACTCTTTCTCTATCATCAAAGCACTCCTCCCCCTCCCTTTTTACCCCTTCTATCCTCACGAAACACATCATACCCTTCCATCTCTATTCCTGTCAGGATGTCGTCCTCTTCCAACCATGTCTCACTTATTCCGACAATCTTTGGGTGAACAGATGCAATTAATGCAACCACATCAAGTGGTCAAAGTGTAATTAAACATTACTGGTGTTTTATATAGAATACACAGTTGTGATCATTATGTTTATGCATAGCCAGACAAGTATGCTTTAATCTGGCTATATTTTGTTCTTGGTTATTTCATTTACTTTTGTTGTTATTATTTATTTTTTGCCATGCAGTGACAGGCTGGGCTGGATTATGTGGTTTAGCCATATTATAGTGCCATGTTAGATTAACTTCTATTCTTTATATATATATATATATATATATATATATACATACATACATACATACATACATACATACATACATACATATAATCCACATGATGACTATGATATTATTATTATTATTATTAGTCCTCATGGTGAGCCTAGCAGCTATGCGCTTTGCACCCATATGCCTAGGAATGGAGTGTCTTGGGTTCAATTGTTGTTGCTGATGTGAGGAGCTTAACGATCTTTCTCAAACATAGCCAAGTTAGCTGGTCTTGGGCATGGATAGCAGGGTTTTTCTCTCTGTTAATCTGGGATTTTTCCTCCCACAAACAAGCAAGCCAGCCCCATGAACATATACAGCTACAGCCATAGGATATACCAAGATAGAATATACTTAAGATAACTCTGTAACAGGCCAGTAGGCCTAATACGTAGAAGGGATAATAAGATTATTATTATAATAATTTCCATAGAGTCTTGATGGAGGAATCTTTGAAGTATTAATTTTAATTAATACTTCAAATATTTTAATTTAATACTTTAAATATTTAATATTTAAACTATATTTACTTCAATTGGTGGTTGTTTCTGCAAATATGGTATGGATGGCATTCAAGAGGATGCCCCAATTGTAATAACTCTCTGCCCAAAAGAGATGTGATAGTGAAATAAAAAACAAAAAAGTTTGAATTTTCTACTTTATTTTCATATATTATTACTAAATATAATTTTTCTTTCTTTCAATGCATTTTTTCCTTTTTGCAACCATTTTGTCACCTCTTCTGTTCCTTATTTTTAAAGTGATGTATCTTCTGTTTTTACTAAATAACCAGAAGCCAACTTCAGCAACTTCAAACCCGATCTCTTAATGGTTTGAAGTGATTGTTTTCATATCTGTCCAGACAGTTCGTTGCATTGAAAATTAATCGTGAGAAAATTCTTGAGAAGATAATTTGAAATCCTATTTCATGCCATTCCCATATATGAAAAAAAAAAAAAAAATGTTTTATGTATTATTTATTATTTCGATTATACTTAGCATTGTAAACTTTTTTACTCTGTATAAAGTTATTAATATTCTTTTTTACTACAGGCTCTGTAGATGGAACATTAATTATTACAAAACTGAGATAGGATGGTTAGGGAGAGCACCATGTTTAAGAATATTTAGGGATAATAGTTATATCCAACTAATATTTATAGTTAACTATTTACTTATTCCTATTATTTCTATTAATATTCTATTAATAGTTAGAATAGTTATTAGGGAGAACAAAATATTTAAAAATATTTATTTTTCTAACCATTCACTATTTTTCTGTTCTCTGGATTTAGACATCCGTTTAAGGTGATATACAGGATATTCTCACTTAATGCGATTAATTAATCCATCAATTAATGCACACTAAGCGAAATCACATTAAGTGAATACAATAAACAATAAGAATAATTATAATTCATTTATCAGTTAGGGTAAATTTGAAAGAAAAATTTACAATATAAGCTATATTAGAAGATAAAATCATCAAAGTTAATAAAAGTCAATTGCTTAAATTTTTGTTTAATGTCTGAACATTTGATTGAGTTATTTTTTACAAAAAAATTAATTAAAGATATTAAAGATGTTTTGAGGTGTCTGGGGGAGAAGAAGGTACTGGAGAAATATGTCAGGTTGGTGCAGGAGATGTACAGAAATGTGAAGACAAGAGCTCGAACCTGCCTGGGAGAGACAGAAAGTTTTCCAGTGACAGTTGTCTTGCATCAAGGGTCAGCATTAAGTCTGTTCCTATTTAATATTATGATGGAGGTGGTGACGGAGAAGGTGAGAGAAGACACACCTTGGACTATGTTGTATGCAGATGACATTGTGCTGTGTGCTGAATCAAGAGAATAAGTGTCAGCTAAACTGGAAAGTACTGGAAGAGAGAGGTATGAGACTGAGCAGAGGTAAGACACAGTATATGTGTTGCAAAGTGGATGGCAGCCAGGAGACAGATCTAGAGCTGGAAGGAAATATCATCAGGAAGGTCAGTGACTTTAGATAGGTTCAACAATGAAAGAGGATGGTGAAGCTGAGAAGGAAGTGGGATGCAGGATACAAACAGGATGGAGGAACTGGAGAGAGAGAGATAGCTGGAGTGCTATGCGATAAGAGGGTACCAATCAATCTTAAAGGCAAAATCTACAGGACAGTAGTGAGACCAGCTATGACATATGCTATGGAAACTGTGGCCCTGAGGAAAAATAACATCAGCAGGATGGAGGTAGCGGAGATGAGAATGCTTAGGTGGATGTGCGGTGTGACCAGAAAGGATCGTCTGAGAAATGATTATATAAGGGGAACGGTGAAAGTTACAAACTTAGGAGCAATGATACAGGAGACAAGGTTAAGATGGTTTGGTCATGTGATGAGAAGAGAGGAAGAGGATGTGGGGAGAAAGGTCATGCAGATATATGTGCAGGGGAAGAGGAAGCACAGACGGCCAAAGAAGAGATGGAGAGAGATGGTGGAGGAGGACTTGGGGATAAAGAACTTGGATGTGGCTACAGCCCAAGACAGGAGGTTGTGGAGGAGACTCACCACAAACAGCGACCCTGCTTAAGTGGGAAAAGCTGCAGAAGAAGATTAAAGATGTTTTGAATAGTGCTCGACTTTTTCATCTTGTCATGCAATTTGTGATAGCTGACTATCGCTTTATCATGATTTTGGCAGACTTCGAAGCTTTGTTCCATATCATAAGCATCAAACAAAATTTCCTTAGCATGCCCAATGTAATTGAAAACTAACTCAAGTTCTTTTGCAGTTAGCTTCTTAGTCATAATAACATTCTCTTCTTGTTTGCACTCCTTTTCTTCTTCTTCATATGCATGCTGTTCTTCTAGTTGAAGGAGATCATTCTTGCTTAACTGTTCTGAATAGGAATCGAGCAAATTTCTCACATCGTCAATATCCAGTTCATTAACGGCAGCCTGGTTGGCCAAGTGGCTAGCGTATCTGCTCTCCAGCCAAAAGGCTGTGGGATCGAATCCTGCAGCCTTATGATGTTTGTGACTGTCTGTGGAAATACTAGTGGTGGTGGTCAGTTGTAGATGGTGTTTGTGTAGATGATGAAGGTAGTTGCAGTTGGTGGAGATAGAGAATTGTAGGGTTGTGCCTCCCTTGATGAGTCGTTGGACTCCTTGGAGGTGTTACATAATAATAATAATTAAATCCAAGTTCTTTTCCAATTATGCTGATTTCTTCAATAATGTTATCAGCTGAGTTATTAAAACCAATGAAATTTCGCATAACGTAAAAAATTCATGTTAACTAATTAATCACTTGCTTAAAGCGGGAAATAGTGTTATTTCACTCATTCATGCTAACCGATTATCGTGCATAGGGAATTTGCATTAAGCGAGGTTTTCCTGTATATTTTATCTGAACTAATTCACAAGGTGACGTGTTTCAGTTATTGAATACGTGTATTTTGAAAATCACTGCACTTTTCTCGCATAGTAAAGACATCTTGCATGCTGCTATCATTTGCAGACCTAGTTTAAGATAGTAGGTAATGTTTTGAATAATAATGTTAAAGAAAATTATAATAAAATTATGTAAATGTTATCATAATGAGGTAAATCAGGATAAGTAAATCTGCTGCTTCAATAGTCTTTATCTTTTCCTCGAATACTAGTATTTTATGACACTAAGAAATTTTCAATTTTATATTTAGTCTTTTTTACTGAAAAAAAAAAAAAAAATAGATGGATGCTCCCAAAGTGAAATACGTTATTAATTACTTCTCTTATGAACTGTTCAGAAATAAACTGTAATCAGAAATATCATATCGTTAACAACTGACTCAACTGGCTAACAACCTGAGACTCATTTTAGCCAAGGCTTTAACACTTTGACAAACTATGCAAAGCTGCAAAAAAATTGATTGACAGTTAAATGAAATAAAACTAAAATATTCACAAATATAGTACAAGGTTCCTCATTACAGAACATATCCAACCTTTAGAAAAAAAGTAGACTTCCAATACTTAGGCTCCAATATAAATAATACTGTAAATGACATATTATATAGAACATATAAAACTCACAATCAACACAGGAATCCAAGAAATATATCGAAATCGCCCCTCATTACCAGAACATTAACATGGAACATTTCCACCCAAAAACCGACTGTTTCCCAGTTACTCTTGTAAGTATCATATTCGTAATTCCACTATTTTAGAAGAGGCAAACCAAAAAATCCTTGATTGAAACCCAATGCAGACGTCAACTCGATTGGCTTGGATATCAACTGAGACATCCTCCTGCTCCATAATTTGATATCTTATTTTTATATGTCCCCTCAAATGGACAAAGACAGAGATGAAGACCAACTAAACAATTCTATATCAGTATATCAACCACCTTATTAGCACAGATACTCTATCTCTCTCCATGAGAAATAACTCAACTTGCTCAAAACAGAGATGCCTGGAAAGCTACATATAATAATTAACTTTTTCTTATTCCTATTTATTTAGTTCATTTTGTAAAATCTTTAGAGGAAAATTTTGTTTTGTTAATTTTTCACAATCGATTTTTCAATTTTTTTTTCTCAGTATTTAGTAATATTTAAAGTATAATGTACTAAACAGAATGTTACTGTAAAAGTGCATATACATTGACTGTATGTAAAGCTGTAAGTAGGGATTATGCCAGATTAGCGATGGCGAAACACCAACCAAAGGTTGCGAGGTCAACCGATGTTGACCAAATGGGCAGAAATGACATCATCGCTAAAGGCTAATCCCAAAAAGACAGCCAAAACAACGAGCGCCATTTTGCATAAAAGCAGATTGTGGCTCTTGGCTCAAGGCTCTTGTTCCATTCATCATGGAAGCCTTTACTTTCCCTTCACCGAGGCTTTTTATACTACTCATCACCAAGGCTTTTTTTACCTTTCATCACTGAGGCTTTTACCTTCTTGTTGTTGTGGCTCTTCTCCCGTTGTGGGTCTTCTTCCCATCGAGCACTGTTGGATCTTCGTCTCCAGATTGCAGCAGGCTGATTTCCTCATTGATGACTCTCAAGTTTTAGTCTCCAGAAAGAGAGCAGTTACATGCAAGCCTAGCAGTAACTATGGCTGATTCCATATTGAATGTCCGACAGACAAAAATTCTACAAGAGACCGCCTGTGATGTCTAAGCAGCAAGGAAGTTAACCAAAGAGAAGACCCTAAAATCCTGATGTATGCTTTCCCTTCCCTTCCCTTTATCATCCTTATTTTTCTTTTCAACTTCTGATTGGTTCAAGGAACAACCAGTCTTATTTACAACATTTACAAGACCTACACTGGATGAGGGATAAAGGTCTCCTAACATTTGTTCTTTTTCCTTGACACTTTTGAAACACTCTTCTAAGGTGGAAATTTTCTTCTTATAAGCTGTTTCTCTTAATTTTTGCCTAACACCTTGTCTAAATTGTTGGAATACAGCCCAATCTAAGTGTGGTTTATCCTCATTAGTCACATTTAAACTGTTGGCTAGTGTTAATAAACGATTGCGAAAATCAGTAACAGTTTCTTTATCTTTTTGTAAGACTCTCTGTAACTTCCATAAATTTGGGCCAATACTTCTTAATTTTGAGAACTGAGAAATAAGATTGTCCTTAAATATTTGATAATCTAATGTTTCTTTTAGTACTGGAGATGAGTACAAAAAAGTTTTTGCCTTGCCAATTAACTTACTTCTTAATAATATAAGTAATTGGAAATCAGTCCAGTTAGCTAATTCCCTAAGTTTTTCAACATAAGTAAAAAAGGACAGTACATCATCTGATTCTTCACCTGAAAACTGGGGAAAAACCTGTTGTGGGTTCACTGTACGAAAAAATTCACTATCTCCATTTTAGAACTTGATGAAACTGCCATATTAATCTATTAACAATAACTTTTAAAAAAAATAGAATTCTAAAATAATTTCTATGTTTGCCTGATTCTAGTTTACAACCAATTCACTTGATTCACTCAATTTACCTTCAAAATTCTTGGGATCATCTTTTTTTTTTTTGATACTCTTACAAAATCTAATATCTTTTTTTAGTGAATTCAAATCCTGCCGACTGAGGCATTTTGTTGGATCCTACTTCGTCTTAATTTATACCTTGGATCCGACTTGTTATTTACTATGATGTTCTTAAACAAAATAGAATGTTGCTAGTTGATTTCTAATTCAAATATAAAGAAAATTTATATTTAAAGACTGCGCTACTTTATATCTGAATTAGTTCAAGAATTGAAGATAAACCAACTCTCTACTATCTCTCCTTTTAGGTGTTAATATTATATATACTGGCCGAGTATATTTGACTTATTTATCACTCCCGCTTTGGTTCGAATATTTTATGAATGGTGCAGTAAAAGAGATTCAGGCAAAACACAACTTTAGATTAAGAAAAACAAATATTTAATTTTAAAATCACAAATTTTACACTTAAGTTTAAATCGGTAATTAAGATATCACAAACATTTTAACTCCTCAGGTAAATTCAATCATTCAACTCATACAATGGTAAATCTGTTGTCTCTATAATACAGCCTTCTCACAGTTCCTTAAGTTCCAAATACAACAAAATTGCAGTAATACCTCTTCACAAACAAACACTTTTAAATATACACTTTAGCTAACTTCCTCAGTAGTTACTGTTAATATAAGGAAATTCTAGGATGAAACTCACACACTTCTCTGTATAGAGATATTAATGGTTGGAATAATCTTACCGATAATCTTCTATCTTCATCTACTTATACATATATACTTTTTATAACTGTAAACACTTTAAACAGTAAACGGCACTCATTAAAATAATTCTTCTAAGCAATAACTGAATTAATCATCGGTCACAATACACATAAACAAACGTTGTTGCATAAAGTACTACTGATCACTCATGAAATAGGGCAACACAATAATTCCTTAACTTTAGGTTTTATATGCACAGTTGTTCACTCTTCCAGCATTCAATTAATTCTTAGACACTACAATTCTAAACACAGCTATCGGTATACTTCAACTTTACAGCTCTACTATTCTTTAGTAACTTCGTGCTTTGCTTCAAGGTTCTGTGTATCTTTGAAAGGTTGGCCCTGAAATTAAATCTCAATTCAAGTATTGCTAGTCTATTTAGTAGTCACTCAGCTGTCTTCCGTAGCTATAATTGTTATTCTACAACTTATTAGCTAACCGCCTCTCGAATAGTGGACTTCGTTAGCTGCTTGAGTGACTTGTCGACTCGCTATTATTGCACTGTGATTCCCGAATGCTCCGATTCCAACCTAATGCTAATCCTCTCTCTCTGTTTCCTTATTAATCTAATTTCAGCGTTCTTTGCTTTTTATATCCATTCTTCCCGCCTAAATTCTTCTCGTGATTTTTTTAACTAAAAACTCTTTTCAATAAACTTTCTCCTCACGTGGTGTTCCAAAAACATGTTGCTTACTTACATGCATCTCCATGACAACAAAACAAAATATAATAAAATTGAGCTATTACATAACGTTAAATTTCTACAAATAGGAATAAATAGAGAATATTTACATTTCAATTAATGCGCAGTTAAATTATTAAATACAAACTCTTATATTAATATAGCAATAAATAAAATAAACTTAATAATATTTAAATACAGTCTTCTCATTATTAATACATATATCTTTGATTAAATAATTAAATATTAGACAAAATTAAAGTAGTTATATGAATATTGAATTGTAAAATAAGTTTTTACATTAAATAATATTTACAAGTCTAGCCTTTGTGATGGAAGATCATGTTAGATTCTGAACCAAATAATAATTACTCTAATCTCTATATAATCAGAATCCAACACCATACCTGTTCTGAGATATTCAGCAGCATTGTTGAATGGACCTAGCTAGAGATGGAAGATTTAGACCGAAAAACTCGAAAATTAATGACAATGCACCATGCCCTCAATCCTCGCAGTGACATTGATAGGCTCTGTCTCTCATGCAAAAAAAGGAGGCAGAAGATTATTACAAGTAAAGCAGGATATTGAAGAAGAAAAACGAAATTTGAATGATTATCTGCAGCAAACAATGGAACAATTTCAATTGAGGTAAGGAAAGAGGGTTTATTTAAACCCATGGAGACAAAATTGGAATACAAAACCAACCTAGTAAAAGTGAGAACTGAAAGATAGAAAAATAAGGCATTGCATGGAAAATACCTTCACAGCATAGAGGACAGCGCTGACAGCAACTTGATTGACCTGGCAATGGTTGAGAAATGGAGCACTAAAGAAAGAAACAGAATCGGTAATTTTTGCAGCACTAGAACAGGCCATTAAAACCAACGTTATGAAAAGCAAAAATACAAAAAATTCAAGAAGACAGTAAATGCAGATTGTGCAAAGAAAAGGAAGAAACAGTAGACCACATTATAAGTGGGTGCAGCAAAATCGCACAAATTGAGTACCGTAAAAGGCATGATAACATAACCAAAATAATTCGCTGGCATTTATGTAAAAAGTATGGACTTAAAGTGTCTAAAGATTATTGGAAGCATAAAGTCCACCAGAAAGTGGTTGAGAATGAAAAAGCTAAAATACTCTGGGATTTCAAAATTCAGACTGACAAAAGCTTGGAATGTAATACACCCGATATAACAGTGGTTGAAAAAAGTGAAAACAAGGGTGTTAAGTTTATCGAAATAACAGTACCAGGAGATAGTCGGATTGATGACAAAGAAAATGAAAAAATTACAAAGTATATATCGTGATTTGCAAGTCGAAGTTGAACAAATCTGGCAAAAGAAAACGAAAGTTGTTCCCATAATAATAGGTGCTTTAGGTGCCATCCCTTAAACATTGAAAAAACATCTAGAAGCACTCGAGTTAGATGGATTAAAAATTGGGCAGCTGCAAAAGGCCGCTTTGTTCAGCACAGCATTTATTTTCAGAAAGTATTTCCACAACTCATAGGCCCTTAGGTAGGGCTCGAATTAGTGGAATATAACCAGCCTTTTACTTAAGACTGAGGAAGCAAATCAAGCTTTTATGAATATTATATATATATATATATATACAGGAATACCTTGTATAGCACGGTTTTGAACAATGCAGGTTTTGGTCTAACACGGTTTTTATTATTACACTTATCATTATTACACTAACATTGTCAACACTGACCGGCGACTCCCGGGCACCGCAAGTGACAGTCGAGAGCCAGGTTTATGCAATAGTTATTCGATTGGCTCTCACGTAGACATGTTCTTTCCCCGTGGCATTTTATTATTCACATTAATATTAGTATTTAAGTATGAGTGAAAAGAGACAAAACAAAGAAGACACTGTTGGAGTAACAAAAAAAAAACGCAAGTGGTTGACATTAGAGAAGAAACTTGAAATTATAAAATGTCACGAGAATGGCGCTTCATATGCTAAAATAGCACGTGAGAATTCAATGAATGAGTCATCTGTATGAACAATTATTCAGAGCAAAGAAAAGATTAAACAACATGAAATGAGCACCACTTCTTATATGTCAAAAGTGATCACGAGAAATCGATCTTCTACAATGGAAAATATGGAACGCCTTCTAATGATTTTGATTTGGATTGAAGATTGTAATCAGAAAAAGATTCCTTTGCGTCAAATGATAATCCAGGCAAAAGCAACAAGTCTATATGACAAAATAAAAGAAAATGAAAGCAAAAATGAAGGAGGTACAACCCAACCAGTGAAACTTTTATAGCAAGTCGCAAGTAGTTCTACAATTTCAAAAAGCGTATGGGACTCCATAACGTAAGAATCCAAGGTGAAAGCACAAGTGCTGACACTTAAACTGCAGAATTATTTTCCAATGAATTGAAGGAGCTTATTGAGAAGGAAGGCTACACAGATGATCAAATTTTTAATGCTGACGAGACTAGCTTGTTATGGAAAAGAATGCCATCGCGCACATTTCTAACAGAGAAGGAAAAAACACAAGCCGGGTATAAAGTGTCAAAAGACTGATTGACATTTTTACTTGGAGGTAATGCATCAGGTGATTTAAAATTGAAGCCGCTGTTAGTGTACAGAGCGGAAAACCCAAGAGCTCTTAAGGGCTTTACAAAGAACAATTTACCTGTTCATTGGCGTTTGAATAAAAAAGCGTAGGTGATTCATTCAATTTTCGAAGACTGGTTTAAAACTTGTTTTTGCCCTGAAGTTAAAAGCTATTGTAAAAGAAGTTAAAAGCTATTGTAAAAAGAATGATATCCTTTCAAAATTTTGCTTTCATTAGACAATGTGTGAGGCCATCCAACTCTATTGACTGACTTAGATGAAAATGTTAAGATTCATTTTTTCCCTCCAAACACAACATCAATTTTGCAGCCGATGGATCAAGGTGTTACTCCACTTTCAAGGCTTACTATTTAAGATGAACTTTTGCTCAAGCTATTAAAGCTGCAGCAGAAGAAGATTCTTGGACTTTGAGTGAATTTTGGAAGAAATTTAACATAAAAGATGCCATTCAAAATATTTATGAATCTTGGCAAGAGGTGACTCAAAGCAACATGAGAGCTGTATGGCATAATATCTTGCCACATTGTTCAAAGGACTTTGCTGCCTTTGCAACACAGAAAGAGGAAATCTCAACATAAATTGTGCAGATGGGCAAAGATCTTGGTTTTACAAGTTTAGATTGTAACAATATGAACGAATGTATTGATTTTCATTCAAATGATCTGGATGATGAAACCCTTTTGGAGTTGGAACAACAATGAGCCTATGAAGCAGAAGAAGACGAAAATGACTCCACTGATGTCATGGTTGAAGAAATTTCCTTTGCTGACCTTTCAACTTTTGTGAGAAAAATTGACGAAGCTTCCGACTTTCTCATGAATGCCGACCCAAATTTGGAAAGAAGCAGCATCAAAGTGAGACAAAATCTCAATAATGCCATCAAATTCTACAGAGATCTAGTACTTGAAGAGACAAAGAAGACAAGGATGGTTCAACGAACACTAAAAGACTACTTTAGTAAAAAGTAAATTACTGTATGCTAAAATTGAAGCAATATTTGTTTTGTTTTCTAACTTTTATATCAGTTTAAAAGGATTTTATTTGTTATTTAGTTAATAAAAATAACATTTGCTTTTCATTTCATTTTTAAACATTTTTATTATCCTAAATTTTTGTAATAAACAAATCAAATTGAAAATCTTTATAAATAGACCTCGAACAACGCCGTTTTGCATAGCGCGGAAGCTTCTTGGAACCAATTAACTGCGCTATACAAGGTATTCCTGTATATATCACATCTGGATGAGGGTCTAAGTGTGCAGAAAAATAGTGAACTGTTTGCAGAATAAATATTCTTAAATATGGTACCTTTTCTTCCTAAACCACCCTATTCCCGTTTTGTAAATATTAATATTCCATCAACAGAACCTGTAGTATCAAAGTAAGAAAGAATATTTATACCTTTTTAAGATGAAACAGAAATTAGGAAACTCACCGATCAATAAAATATTACTTTCACTGTATAAGAATAAAAATATTATGAAAATCTAATTAAAATCTAAATAAATAATACGTAGATCTTCTTAATCTTTCCCTCTATTACCTTCACGGTGTCGAGGGTTTCTATTCCTTATAACCACAACTGTTATATGAGGATAAGGTGGTTTTACAAGTTTATGTAAAAATATATTATGCCTCCCAGTGTATCCTATGTCTGTAGAAGCATTATGTCCTCAAGGCCGGTTTGCTTGCTTGTGGGAAGAAAAACCCCAGATAAAATTGGGGAAAAAAGCCTTGCAGTCCACACCCAAGACTGACTAACTTGGCTATGTCTGAGAAAGATCCTAAGCTACTCATCAGCAACAGGAATTGAACCAGGACACCCCTTTCCAAAGCATATGGTTGCGAAGTCAACAGCCACTTGACTAACCGCACGGACTAATACATAGATACATAATAAAATTATATTTTATGAAATTTATCTTGCACTACATCATCAACATCATCATCATCAACAACCATGGGTCCAATGCCCGTAGGTGTCTGCTACCATCTTGACGTGATGCTTCCATTGCATTCTGTTTTGTGCAAGATGACTCAGTTTGTGTATAGAGTTTCCGCACCATTTGACAATGTCATCGCCCCATTCTCTGTTTGGTCTTCCTCTTTTGTTCTTTCCTTCAATCATTCCAAATAGCAAAGTTTTTAATTTTCTCTCATCGTTTATTCTATATATATGGCCAAATAGACGTAGTTTCCTTTTGATTATTTTCTGGATCAAGTTTTCTTTTGGTTGTATTCGTCTGTAGATTTCCTCATTGTTCACTTTCTGTATCCAGCTTATTCTTAAGATCTTTCTATATCATTTCCTTTCAAATGCCAATATCATCCTTTCAGATTCTCTCAAGAGTAGCCAGGCCTCACATCCATAGAGCATGCTGCTGAAGATATCCTCCTTTCAGATTCTCTCAGGAGTAGCCAGGCTTCACATCCATAGAGCATGCTGCTGAAGATACAGGTTTCTACAATGCACAGTTCAGTTTGCATCTTTATAGCTCAGCTCTTCCGTATTTTGTCCATGGCTTTTAAAATAGTTGTTGCTCTGGCTATTCTAATTTTTATCTCTTTTTCTGGGATCCAAGTCATGAATCATGGGGCATCCAAGATATGTGAAGTGTTCCACATTTTCCAGTTGAAATCTGTCTATCGTAACTCTGTTCAGTAACTGCTGTTGTCCAAATATCATTGTTTTAGTTTTTTCAAAGTTGACATTTAGTCCATATCTTTTTCTTTCTGTGTATAGTGTTTGCAATGTCTGTTCCAGCCTTGTTGCATCCTCTTCAATCAGGACGATGTCATCTGCAAAGCAGAGGTAGTTTATTTTCATGCCATTTATTGAAATGCTTCCACCTTCTTCTTTAATCTTATCTAGTGTTCTTCCCAGATGTGTGATGAATATGATTGGTGATATTGGGTCCTCTTGTCTTGTGCCTTGTGGCAAACCAATCTCCAGTCTCACTTGCTAGTCTGATTTTTGCTTGTGCTTGGCTTTTTATATCTTTCAGCAGGCAGATCAATTTATTGTCCACACCATAGGATTCCAAGACAGTCCATGTTATATTTTGGTCAATATTATCAAATGCTTTTTGGAAGTCCATGAAACAGTAATATATCTTTTTGATTTTTAGTGGAACCTGTGGCATAGTGATTAAATAATAAAGTAACACATAAAAACCACAGTGAAATCTTTAATTAGTAAAAAGACAGTACTAAAATTAATAGTACATCTTCAGTGTCTGTAACAGTGACAGGAATGGAATACAGGCAAACGTTCAGTGGATCACCTATTAAAATACAATTGTTACCACGTGCTAGGAAATAATAGAAATAACAAATTTAATCTATTAAGATAAATGGTTTTTTACATAAGATAAAAGTCTCTCAGATCTTTGAGAGAGAAAGACAGTCATTTCTATTTAAATTCGGTCGGTGTAAGATAGTTTCACAACTTTCTTTGAATAAGTGTTCAATATTTGAATCTGCATCTATGGAGGAGAACTGCTTTATCCCACTGGACACTATGAATAGAGTCAGTACTGTGCTGTGCCAGACCAGACTGCAGAGGTTTGTTATAATCAATATAATATTGATGTTGTTTATTCTTTTTTCCAAAGAACAGCCAGTTTGTCCAAAATAAGAGACATCGCATTTGCAAGGTATTTGGTAAATGTCAGCCAAAGATAGAGAAGACAGTTTATCCTTTGTAGAAGGTAATAAAGAAGAAATTTTGTTGGTAGGAATATATGTTGGAATCAGTTGATACTTTTTCAGAATTCTACCTATAGGTTCTGAGATTCCTGGAATGTACGGAATAGGAACTCTGCAGACTGTTGAAGAAACTGTAGGTGTTGGAACATAAGAGTCAAGTATCTGTTGGATTTGATTGGAGTTGTAATCATTTGATTCCATTAACTTTTTAATGATGGAAAGTTCTTGTTATAAGATTATTGGGGAAGAGCAAACTTTATGTGCTCTATGAATTAGAGATTTAAGAATGCCAAATTTTTGAGATATGTGGTGTGCAGACTTTTTGTGAATGTATCTGCCAGTAAAAGTGGGTTTTCAAAAGACGCTTGTAGATAAGGTACCAGAAGATGTTCTAGTAAGGAGGATGTCCAAAAAATGGTAAAGTACCAGAGTTTTCTTTTTCCATAGTGAATTGGATGCGTAGGTGAAGGTTATTTATCTATTGTAGAAAAGTGGAAAGTTCATCTTCAGTGTGAGGCCAAACAGCAAAAACATCATCGACGTAACTGTACCAAAGGGATGGTTGAGTATGAATTGATGAGAACATAGTATCTTCGAATTGTTTCAAATAGTAGTTTGCCAAAGGTATAGACAGAGGGCTACTCATGGCAGTACCTTCAATTTGTTTGTAGATTTTGTTTTTCCAACTGAAATAACCTGAGTGGATGACATATTTGAATATCCTTGCGATATCTGGAGGGTAATCTTCATGTAATGAATTGACTGTGTTGGTTAATGGGATATTGGTGAACAGAGAAATGATGTCAAAACTGACTAATATTTCAGAATCTGTAATTTTTATATCCTTGATTTTTTCAAGAAAATCTGTTGAGTTTTTTATATAGGATCTGGAATGACCAGTGAGAGCACTTAAGGAACGTGATAATACTTTTGCAATCTCATAAGTTGGAGAGTCAATGCAAGTTATGATAGGTCGTACAGGACAGAGCCTTCTTTATGGATTTTTGGGAGTCCATAAAGAAGGGAGTTATTTATCCATTTGGGAGTCCATTTTTGGACTCCCAAAAATCCATAAAGAAAGCTGTCCTGTACGACCTATCGTAAATTGCATTGACTCTGCACTGTACTTCTATCTTGTCGAAATCTGGCTTGCTCATCCAGAAGATGTGCCTTCATATTCCCCTTCAGCTGTTCTGTTAGTATTTTCATAAGCACTTTGCCAAGATGACTCATTAATACAATAGTTCTGAAATTGGTGCATTCTAAAGTACCGCCTTTCTTATGAAAAACAACCAAGACCGATTTTTTCCACTCTTTGGGGGTATGCCCTGATCTCCATATTTCATTACATAGCTTATGTATTTCTTTTGCAACTGATTCTCCCTCATATTTTAGCATCTTGCCTATTATGTTGTCATTTCCAGGACTCTTGTTATTCTTGAGATGTTTTTTTAGCCTTATTCACCTCCTCTTCCAGGATGTCATTTTCAAATATCTTTGCTGGTGGAGAGATTGCTTTTAATTCTTTGATTACTTCTGTTGCAGTATCATTTAGTTGATTTTTATATAGTTCGCTGCAATATCTTGTCCAACTGTGTATGATTTCTGCCTTGTCCATCAACCTTGTCCATTTTCATCTTTGACTGCTACTGATCTTGTTTGCCACTTCCCAGTGACATTTCTTATAAGTTTGTAGACCTCTCAATGTCTTTGCACTGGTCCTCCAGTGCAAAGACATTGAACACTTTGTCAGATCTTGCTGCTTTCCGTACTTCATTGCATTTTTGATGGTATAACTCATCTGCTGCCTCTGAATTCTCTCTTTTAAGTTTCAGTTCTCTTTTCTCTTGTACCAATTTTAGGGTTTCCTGAGTTATCCATTTCTTGTTGATCTTTTCTCTTTCAGGAATTACTTCCACTGCTGCATTTTTTAGCAATGTAGTCAGTCGTTCCCCTTGTATTTATATTTTGGTTTTCACTTGGGGTCTTAAGCTTAGTTTTCAATATGTTCTGATATGCTGTTCTTAGCCTGTCTTCATTTAGTTTTGAGATGTCTCTAGCTTTCTGGAACTTTCCTTTGTACTTCTGTTTCAGTTTTAGTCTTATATTCACAATCACTAATCTGTGGTCTGAATCAATATCAGCTCCTTGGAATGATCTGCATGTTGAACTGAGGTTCTCCATTTCTGGTCTATTAATATCAGGTCAATCATATTCCTGTGTTTGCCATCGAAGAAGCGCCACATCCGTTTAGTTTACGACAATCTTTTTGTTGGAATTTGGTATTGCAAATCATCAGGTTGTTATCGTGGCAAATTTCAGAAGCATCTCTCCATGTTCATTTCTTTCTCCATATCCAAATTTTCCCATAACCTTTTCCCATCCTGTGTTATTTTTGCCAATCTTTGCATTCCAGTCTCCTCCAATGAAGAGTATATCCTGCTTCGGCACCTCATCCATTAGTAGTTGTAGATCCCTGTAAAATCTCTCAATGTTTTCATCTGCACTCTCTGCAGCAGGCGCATATATTTGAATGGTTGGGCACTGAATCTTGCAACCATTATTCTTTCACTAACTTGTTTATATCCTATCATTGCCTGACAGGCCTTGTTACTTTGCAGGAAACCTATGCCTGCTTCATGCTTGCTTTCATTTCCTGACCAGAGAACTATTCCACCATTTGAATCTCCTGACAATGTCCATCTCATTTCTGAAATACCAAATAACACATCTGTATTTCTTAATTTCTTCATGAACAACTGCATTTACTTTTCATATATAAGTATCAATGTAGTATCATTTCAATTTTCTAATGAATAACATTTTCAGCAAATTTTTTCTGCTATCAATAATTCAGTCGATGAATTTTTCTGTGATGAATTTTACCCACTGACGAATTTTACTCTTGATGAATTTTCCCTGTAATGACTTGTCCATAAACCATTTTCATATACAGCCTTGTTGCTGTAAAAGTAGTATCAGTTCTTTTAACATAAACATAATTAAATCATTGTTTCTACTTTCTCATAATCTTCACTTAACTTTGCTTGGTGCAGTGGTCTAGTTGAATAGCTTTTGTTGTCCCAAAAGACAGCATATGCTTTTCATCAGAAAGTTGAGTGAACTTTTTTTGTTCTCAGGAAGTGTGATGATATATCCATAGACTTCATTTTTATTTTTATTTTTGTGAAGAAAAGTGTTGGCTTTGTTTTTGGTTATATTGAACTAATTGGGAATGAAATCACCATATCAATTGATATGGCATCTATCATGCACATATGTTTTTATAGTACAGTTTTCTCTTGATTTGATTGATGTGCATTTCAGTTTGTGCTATAGCATTTAATTTCAGTGTTAGCAATCTCTGATTTACTTGCCAATTTCCTCTGATTAATTGTGTAGCTTCTACTTACAGAAATCATCAGTTGTTGTGGTTTTTTGCTCTCAACTTTTGTTATTTCTTCTTCTTTTTTGCATTCATTCAGCATAGGACAGCACTCACATCAGCAGTTGCTTCACCATAAAGAATTGTAATCAGTGGCATGTGTCAATTGCATTTCAGATTTTCATGCATCAAAAATTTGATTACCATGCATCAGTTTACAAAATTGAACAATTTTGTAAAAGGCTTGTCTATTTTATGCATTACATGATTAAACAGAAAAACAGCTTTAATCATACACTATTATATGCTAAAGTTTGGTGGAGGGATGAAGGAACAAAATGAGGCTAGATGCATTTCAAGGCATCTTAAACTTATATCCCCAAGCATAACCACGAAGGCATTACTTTCAAATCACCATTCATATAATGAATTTTGCAAACCATTCAGTCTCATTGAATATAAGAAAAATGCGTTGTTTTTTTTAATACCTGTATATATGAAAAACCTCATAGTTAAAAAAATCCATCAAATATGAATTCTCAGTTATTTAGATAAACTTTTTCTTTTTTAGTGTAGTTATAATTCTTATGGATCAAAAAAAAAAAAAAGATTATCCATATCAGACATCCTTTACATTCACAACATTCTAATCATGCATTTTACTCTCGACTGTCCAATATAAAAATCTTCTGCTCACTCCCTTTCTCAGTACACATTATGTAACTTTTATGAGTAATCTCTTCCATATTAATCTGGTAAAATTCTCTCACCAATTTAAATATATGCTCTGTCATATCACCTCTCCTCCTTGGCAGAGGAGAGGCAAACTCTCATCCACTAGGCTTTGGGATTTACATTTCCTCACTTCCTCACTCACATATTCATTATAGAGCCCTGATATTTTCTTAGTTGCTATCTCTTGTTCTTTTTCACAGAATTTCTTTAAGACAACAAAAGAAACCAGCATGGTGACCAAATGATTGCCAGCATGGTTGTTCACTGAGGTTGACCTACTTCTCACTAACCAACTAATAGGATATTGGTTGGAATCTTTTCTATAGCATAGATGTGTGAGTGGCTTTAGGAGATAAATGAATTTCATTGCCTTGTGTGAAACTAGCATCCTGCTTTTTGAATACTTGAAGAAGCTTGAAAACAAAACCTCAAAAAGAAGCCTTAATAAAAAAGAACTTGAAAAGTTCCAATATTTGGAAAACATAAGCCTCATACAGTGGCATATCTATTTCATTATCTCTACTTTCAGTGTATTTTCTCTCTCTCTTTCTCTCTCTCTCTCTCTCTCTCTTACACACACACACACACACACACACACACACACACACACACACACACACACACACACACACACACACACACACACACACACACACACACACACACAGTGTGGTCTTCACAATTTTTGCAGTGTGGTGGTCACCCAGATTTCAAGTAGTCTCTGTCCAGTACTACCCCAGAATGCAGATTTTATCTGTGCCCTTTAAAGCACAGTTCCATATATGTATAATAGTCATCATTGTACTCTGCAGTCTGAAGTGCACTTTACATTTAGTAACATTTAAATGGCAGCACTAAAATCTTCTCGAAGGACATCACAATTGCTTCTTCATCAAGGAACAACTTCTGTTCACTGATGATGCAGAGTTAAATCAAATGTTATTTCATTTAATTGCAAATTATTATTGTTATTGTTATTCCAAAATTCTATGCAGCCCTAAGACTCATTGTGAAAGGTTCACCTTAGACAACACCTTCCATAAAGGTATTGTCTAAGGTGGACTACTTCATATCCTCTTACTTTACTTCCTTTCACTTAGATAACAGTTTCCATGCAAAATAAAAATAAAAAAAATATTTCATACCCCTTACTTTACATCCTTTTCCAACCAGAGAAGGCATTTTATACTTGTTCCTACTTATTTATTTATTTATGTGTGGGATTCCCCCCATTCCCTGACCATCCCTTAGGACTGGTTGAGCCCTCCTAGTGAGGGATTAAGTATGTATTTTATGACTGTAGATCCATCCACATGTGTTCACAGGTCAGTTTACTTGATTTGAGGGATGAAAAACCCAACTTTCCAGGTGAAAAAACCCTCTACCTCTGTATGAGACTGGCTAATTCACCTTTAGTCAAAAGAGACCAGATAAAGGTTCCTCATATCATGGACAGGAATCGAACCCAAGTCTTTCCGAGCAAAGAGCTTCGTCTGTGCCGACTGAGCTACAGAGGCTCAGTTCCTACTCTCATCATCTTAAATCTCTCAATTATATCACCATTCATCTTCTGTCCACTGACTCTACACATTACCTGAGTCTCTCCATGTAACCAGTGGAACTACTTTGCTTTCATTGGTCAATGTTCACCTCAATATTGCAGCAATATTTCAGAACATTATATTTCACTGTGTTAATTATAGTTAATTATAGTCCATTCTGCTCCTGTAGCTCCTTCATTTACTCACCTTTCTAGCTTACTGAAATCCTCTTGAAGAGCCACAATATTCAGCACTATTACTGACAACTCTCCCAAGCTTCATATCATCTGCAAACAATTGAACATCTCCCTGCAATTTAGTGGCCATATAAATATTGACATAAAGATTATACATTAAAGGTCCCGGTATGGAACCTTCTGGATCCTTGCTCATGAACTTCCTTCTCGATGATACTGCCCCACCTATGCACTATTATTTGATATCTATCAGAGAACCTATTTCCGATCCACTCCACTAAATTAATATCTAAATCTATACATTACAACTTAAATATGAACTTGCCATATAGCATCCTTCAAATAACCTGCAAAATTCAGAAACATGAACTGTATATTATTATTACATGACACCTCCAGGGAGTCCAAAGACTCATCGAGGGAGGGCACCTGCTCTACAGCTCTCTGTCTCAACTGCTCAATCCACCAACTAGAATTAACAAAAAAACTACACCAACACCATCTACCTACGACAATCCCAAAAACCTCAAATCCACAGTCTTTTGGCTGAAGAGCAAATAAGTTAACCACTTGGCCAACCAGGCCAGCAATTAAATGTTGTGTACGTCTGGAATACTGCAAAGCAGAAAGCAAATAGAGAAACTACTGCTCTGTCTTATTGACAGAACAACCACCATGGCAAGCAAACTTGGCCCTGAGTTCCCAGTGTCCCTTAAATAGGACAGTGGTGCAAAGAATCTCTGGGCTCAAAATGGGCATTATGGGAGATACTGAGACAAGGAGTGATGAGAGCTTGGTCCACCTTTACTATGAGTTGCCTCAGTCCTGAAGATACTTCAGGCACAGACTTTGTTTGCTCACACTTGGATAAGGGATTAAACTAAATTTATTATAGTCTCACCAAGTCGAAAATAAACTTCCAACATCTGACTCTTTTATGTATGAGGTTTGCTAATTCTGTTGTTCATTTCCACATTTATTTTATGATCTTCATATAAACTGTGCCTAAATAGCTGAAATACTTTACTTGTTCTATGGGTTCTTCATTCAGGATGCAGTTAATATTTTTGATGTTCCTGTTTATATTCATTGTCTTATTACAGAAGTTATTCAATTTAGTTAGGGAATCCTACAGACTTGTACTGTATTTTTTTGGAATTAGAACATCCTGAGCATAAAGTAAAGAAAGGAGTTGAACATTTCAAATTTAGTATCAGGAGTAATGCCAATTTCTTTCATAATATGATTCAAAAAGATGATGAATAACAGTGGTGATAATGTGTGTGCTTGTATCACACCTGCTTTAACATCAAACAGGATGATCCTGTAGCGCCTTCAGTTCTAACACTGACTCAAATACAGACTATGTATTATTCAATATATGTTCAGCTTTTGTCTCTGAACAGCTTTTGTCTTGGCACCGTGTCCTATTCCTTTTCCAGATCTACAACCAAAATAGAAATTATTGTTATTGTTCTTTGGTTTCTCCACTTTTTGTCTTAAAATTGAAAATCTGATCCTGACAACCTCAATTGAGCCAGAACCCAGACTGTTCTTGTCCAAGTTTCTTTTTCACACTTTTTCTTAACCTCTCCTTAAGTATGCTTGTATAAATCTTACCTGAAATACTAAATAAGGAAATTCCTCTGTAATTCTCATAAGCAGTTTTATTTACTGTTTTATAAATGTTTTTGATTACTGTTTTATAAATGTTTTTGATCACTGTTCTATCAGTTTTTGGTTCATCCAGTAATCTTTCATATTCCAAACAACACCTTGACTAATTTCTCTCTTATTCCATATAAATGTATTAAATTGACTTTTTATGTATGCTTTGCTAATTCTGTTGTTTATTTCCACATTTAGTTTATGATCTTCACTATAAATTGTGCCTGAATAGCTGAAATGCTTTACTTGTTCTATAGGTTCTTCATTCAGGATGCAGTTGATATTTTCATTGTTCCTGCATATATTCATTGTCTTTGTCTTATTACAGAAGTTATTCAGCAATTAACCTTTCAACACTAGATCTTCATTATTCATCCTCTATCTGTTATTCTCTTATTGCCATCACAACTTCTTTTTTGTTGCCACACACTTTCCTCTTCTCTCTCTCCCACTTTACTGCATTGAAAAATACAACAAATTATCCTTTTTAAACATTATTCTCATCAGCTCACCATCAGGTTATTTAACAACATCAGTTTATAGAAAACCCACTTTTACTGGATGATACATTCTCCAATAATCTGCAACAAGCTAGAATTAACTGTGCATTAAATTGAGTTTCTATGTATGAGCTTTGCTAATTCTGTTGTTTATTTCCACATTTAGTTTACGATATTCACTATAAACTGTGCCTAAATAGCTGAAATGCTTTACTTGTTCTACTACATTCAGGATGCAGTTGATATTTTCAATGTCTATATTCATTGTCTTTGTCTTATTACAGAAGTTATTCAGTTTAGTTTAATTAACAGCAATTAGCCTTTCAACACTAGATCGTAGATTACTATCTATCTAGATCCTAGATACTAGATTTCAACCCCATCAGTTACAGGAAGAACTCTCTACTATCAAACAGTATATGATACTAAATGGCTTCTCCAAAAGAACTACAAAACATCTTGATTATAAACCCAACCAAAATAACAAAGAATGAATATGTCAAGTTCCAATCCAATACATCTCCGGCATTTCAGAGCCTATTTCAAGGATTCTGAGGAAATATGATTTAGTAGCAACAACAGCCAGCCTGGTTGGCTGAGTGGTTAGCATATCCGCTCTCCAGCCAAAAGGCTACTGATTTGAATCCCGCCGTGAACATGGATGTTTGTGATTGTCTATGAAAATACTAGTGATGATGATGATGATGGACAGTAGATGGTGCTGGTGTAGATGATGATGGTTGTTTGTGGATTGAGCAGCGGAGACAGAGTTGTACAATGCCCTCCCTCAATGAGTCATTGGACTCCCTGGAGGTGTTATGTAATAATAATAATAATAAAATTTCCATTAATAAACTATCCATGTATTTCCCATCATCTAAAGATAAACTCTCAACTATCTCTCGTTGGACAAACCGTTCATTCGAACAAAGAATGCAAGAACATCAATCTCATATTCTTCACAACAAATCCGATAAGTCTGGATTGGCGCAACAGAGAATAGAGGCAGACCACAACATTCTCTGTTTTAAACTCTCCTTCTACACAGATATCACTATAAATTCAAACACCTATTCAAAGAGAGTGCTGAGGCCTTACTTCACCACCCTAACTTGAATTGAAATGGTTGCCTATCCTTGTCAAAAATATGGAACATTTGATCCGAATAATAATTTTTTTTTTCTTTTGATGATATAAATTATTCTTTTAACCATTTAAAATCTTTTATAACCTTTTTTTCAGTGAAGCATAACGCTATTAGTGATTTAACATCACACAGCTTGTACTATTTTGAATAATTCAATTGTTAGTATTCTACCTTGTAAAAAATGTTATTCAGGCCACTAATGATAGTTTGTTAGTTTCAAACTGAAACATTTGTCTGTATATTTAATAAGTTTCATAAGATTTAGAGACTTATACATAAGATACCAGTTTCCCTCAAAATTAGTATCTTATGTATAAGTCTCTAAATCTTATTTAAATATTATGTACGTATATAAATCTTGTATTCATATATATGTATATACAGGGTGTTTCAAAAGGGTGTAAACAACTTTGCAGGAAAACAGAGAATAACTTGGAAGATGTACAAAAGCTGAGTGAGTGTCATAATGTTGTCAAACACATCAATTTTTGGTCACATACTTTGATTTCCAAATGACAACACTAGATGGTGTGATATATTGCACCATCTATATGTTTTGGTTTGAGAAAACAAGTCTGCAACACTATTCAGAAGATTTTTCTCACACAATGTGGTAAAGAACCACCTAGTAGGTGCACATTCTACACATAGCACAAGAATTTTGTGGAAATTGACTGTTCTTTGCATCGTCCAAGGGCAACAGGAAGGCTGTGTTGCCAATGCTGTTGTAGAAGAAAGTTTGGGAAAGTTTCCAGAGAAGCCCTGGGAAGTCAATCAGATGGGTGTCTTGTCAAATTGGAATTCCACACATGACCGTGTGGCATGATTTATGACATCTACATTTAAGGCCGTACAAATTTACTCTTATACAACATTTGAAGAAAGATGATAAGAAGATATGCCAGGATTTTTGTATGGAAATGATAAGTAGGATTAGAACAAAATTAGGTCTTTTTGGACATGATTATTATTAGTGACAAACACTTTTCATGTATTATTTAAATTAAGGGGATATTAAATCCCACATTTCAAAACCGAATAAGAAACTCAAAGATCGGAATCAAAGAGTTTCATGCCGAATATAGTATAACTATAAATGTATTGGCGACTACCAGCATAAGCTAAAGCACATAGTTCAAGTATGTAGTACAAACTAGGGCAACTCGTTGCAAAGGCACCTTTGCAAGAAAGTTCTAATCGCTATTCTTAGTATTTTCCATAATGTAAAACCCATCTCCTAGGAGATGTATGATGTTATACATTATGGTGAGAGGTCACTACCCAGACCTGTTTCGATCTTTATTGAGTTCTCATCAGTGAGTAGCTAGACCAAAGTATAATACTAAGGGTATAGTGAAAAGAACTTATATACTCTGCTATACGAGTTGTCAAAAAGGTGTACCCATAAATAATTTAAAATAAAGAGCCAATAGGCTTCATTTCAGCGATGTAAAACATTATTTAAATTAAGGGGGATATTAAATCCCACATTGTTTTAAAACCGAATCAGAAACTCATTATTTAAATAATGTTTTACATCGCTGAAATGAAGCCTGTTTGCTCTTTATTTTAAATAATTTATGGGTGCACCTTTTTGACAACTCATATAGCAGAGTATATAAGTTCTTTTCGCTATACACTTAGTATTATACTTTGATCTAGCTACTCATTGATGAGATCTCAATAGAGATCAAAACCGGTCTGGGTAGTGACCTCTCACCATAATGTATAACATCATACATCTCCTAGGAGATGGGTTTTACATTATGGAAAATACTAAGAATAGCGATCAGAACTTTCTCCACCTTTGCAACGAGTTGCCCTAGTTTGTACTACTTACTTGAACTACGTGCTTTAGCTTACACTAGTAGTCGCCATTACGTTTATAGTTATACTATATTCGGCATGAAATTCTTTGATTCTGATCTTTGAGTTTCTTATTCGGTTTTAAAACAATATAGGATTTAATATCCCCTTAATTTAAATAATGTTTCACATCACCGAAATGAAGCCTATTGGCTCTTTATTTTAAATAAATACTTTTCATATAATTGGGCAAGTAAACTGACAACTGCAGAATTTGGGGAAGCAAAAATCCACACACCATCATACTAGAAGCAAGAAGAAAGTGTATGGTCCCTCCTTTTTTTCAGAGTCTACTGTTATTGGTGGTGTATATCTGGACATGCTACAAAGGTACCTAATACCACAAGTAGACAATGATGACTATGACAGACATGTTTCCAGCAAGATGGAACACCTCCTCATTACCTGACAGATGTAAGGTCATACCTCGACACCCATTTTCCAAGCAGTTGAGGGCTACCTGTAGCATGGCCACTGCATTCCCCCGACCTTACATGATTAGATTTTTTCTTGTGGGGTTTTGCAAAAGATTGAGTGTTTGTACCACCACTACCAGTCAATTTGGATGAGCCTCATTCCAGAATTACTACTGCCATTTCTGAATTTATGCCAGGTATGCTCTGCTGTATGTGGCAGGAAATTGATTACAGATGGGGAAACTGCATAATTACTGGAAGCAGTCATATTGAACTTTAACTGTCTGTGTTGAAACTTCAAGTGTTATGAATTTCACAGTCATAAAAGTTGTTCATCTATTGCTATTTACCTTATATTGTTGTATAAAGTTGTATATCTCCTTTTGAAACACCCTGTATATATGAATTTGTATAAATCTTAAATGGCTATGAGAACTATATGACACTAATTAGGAATTCAAATTTGTGAATGGGTTTCTGAATTATGCAGAAATTATTAAACCATTCACAGTAGATTCACTGATAAAGCATTCACAACAGATTGTGACAGTTCATTCTATTCATTTACCACTACTCTACTGAAATGCCTAGTACTGATGAGTAGTGGTAAATGAATAGAATGAACTGTCACAATCTGTTGTGAATGCTTTATTCAGTTTCCAGAGCTAACTCACTTTTACTCAATATCCTAGCCAAGTATTGAAAATTTTTTTCTCTATAAGTTGTATAAAACATTTACAATAAGTTACGCATTTCTTATCATATTCCATATAATAACCAATTTCTGTAATCCAGAAACCCTCAATCTGTCTTCATAGGGAGCATTTCACAGACCACTCACTATCTTAGTCAGTTGCCTCTGGATTTTCTTCACAACGTTCTTATCCCCAAGGAACCCGGTTGATTAGATAAAGATGGCCATATCAAGATCTAATAAAGAGGAATTGTGTCACTGCAGTGAATAATTTGTAAAAATTGTATAGGAATTGTAAACGATCCACTCTTGATCACCACTAATCCTATCCAAAGTTTTGCAGATGACAGTACTCTCCATTCATCCAACATTTGACAAACCATATATACTCTGACATTTCAGGCTACAAGATCATTTAAAACTACTGACTTACACATGCTCTTCATACATCCTTTAATGATGTGAGGAAAATCTTGCCAGTTTCAATGCTACCAAACAGCATTGAATTATACAGCAGTGATACAAGCACAGAGCTGCCTTGAGATACTGCTAGTTTTTCTGCTGGATTATATTCCCTCCTCTTTCCCCTCTTGGTATCTTGCTTTTGCTTTGTGATTATGCTGATGCACTGATGATGGCCCATTAATTTCTGGCCAAGATATTTGCAGTAATTCTTTATTCTTGTGAATATGCTTATCTAATAATCATATGGTGAAATCATCTTTAATATAAAAGCTGAATTTGTTTAAAAATATGCTCTATGAATTTAGTTAGCAATTCATGAAAAAAGTGTGTCTTTCACATCTGTGACAACTATTACAGTACCTTCATAATAACAAGTATGAAAGGCACAATATCAGTATTGATTATACAATAATCAATGGGAGCTCATCACTTTTAGCAACTTTATGTTTTTAAATATATAATATATGAATTTCATTCATTTCATTAAAGGAAAGGATATTATATATAAAAATCTTAATATATCATTTAAGGTACCTAAGGAAGAATCAATCTTGGTAAAATCCATGCGGGGAATTTGGTCAAATCTTGAATATGAATCTAGAAAAATAAATCACAGTTTAATTCCTGTGAAGAAAAAATTTATTAAGGTATGTGTATATTTAAAAAAAAATATGGCTACTTTTGTTTTGTAACTATTAGTAAGTTTTATTTAAACTAAAGTATTTCACTTTAGTTTAAATTCACTTTAGTTGAGTATTCAGTTAACTGACCATCTGACCATAGTCATCATGATATATCTCAAATGTTCAATAAGTTATTAAAGTCATTTAGATATTGTATGATAAGTTAGATAAGTCAAAGATGAATGTCTGCAGTGGAATGGTGGAAAGTAGTGCATTGCTGTATGAGAATGCTATGGTGAAAGTTGTGAAAATGGAGCAGGTGTCAAAAGTATATTCAAGAGGAGCAATTACAGGAAGAATGACTATGGCTCTGGAGAGGAGAGGAAATGCAAAGGGATTGACCTTACTAGTTGCAGCAAATGATTTGTGAGGAAGTGTGAAGGAGGTAACGTGGGATTTCCGAGTAAAGTGACTGGTAGTATGAAGCCTGGTAGATTGCTGATGAGAGGAGGAGAGTATGTAGCCAGTCAAGGAAAAGAAAACTAGATGGGAGAACAGTGAGTGTGAGATACCAGAATTGGTATGAGATAATAGATAAAGGAACACGGGATGGTCTCGATGGGAGCATTGATTTAATGATGGCATAAGGAATTGTTGGAAGAAAAGGGAACCAGAGGAAAGCTACTGTGCTTATACACAAATGTGAGAAATAATAGGAATGACAATTCAGAGTTTGTTGCTGTGATCCAGTTAGTCATTTTACAAATCATTGGTGTCAGGGAGCCATGGTGAACAGAGGATGACATATTCATGGAAATAGAATTTGATGGTTATAAAATTTTTTGAAAAGACAGAGAATACCAAAGAGGAGGTGGGATATTATCAGTGATTTCCGAAAAGTTGGGTCCTCTTAATATGGAACTTGAAGAAAGCAATAATGATAATGGTTTTGAGACCATTTGGTGTAAGGTTGCGGTTAGCATAAATTTTAGACTACATTTTTGAAAATTATGGAGACAACTACCGTGTTTGAATAAAAACTTTAGTTTAATATAACTAAAATCTACATTCAACGTTTCGACCTTTATGTCAAGGTCATCTTCTGAAGCATACAACTGTACACAGACAATGAGCTACACTACAATCAAACTAGTTTGTTAAAGTTACTGACCAACTGCAACAACAATTGTTGGCCTGACCTCTGGTGGAAAAAAAAAAAAAAATTATACATCAACGCTAGAGTCCTATTATTAGTGTTATCTGTTGGTTGTAGAAATACATTGGGTGCAACAACTAGTTTATGTATCTATCTATAGATAGATACATAAACTAGTATTAACATCATGATTATAAATGTACATTCCAGCCAGTTGGTATGGAATGGTTTGTAATACTAGCTGAAGATTGGCTAGAGTCCTGACTTATGCTGGATCTTATATATGAGGTAGGCTGAATGTGTGCCATCTAGATCCTTGGAATTTTCATGCCATCTTGATATTTGGGTGGTTTATCAGGATTTCCCAATGTTCCTTAAATTTCCTTTCATGCCAAGTTTTTGTATGGTGTAAAAGAGAGGGTGCTTTTCCAGTTGATTTGGTGTAAGGTGTTGAGCACATGATCTGATAGGCCTGCTTCACCATAATGGTTATATTTAATGTGTCTAATGTGTTCTTTCTTATGTATAGGGATTGTCCGCCCTGTTTCACCAATGTACGATAAGTTACAGGTGCAGCGGATGCAATAGACTCCAGGATGTGCCAATTGGCGGAGAGGATCTTTTAGAGGAGCTGAATATGGTTTTAAGTTTAGTGGGTGGCTTGAAGATGGCATTGAGGTTATAATGTTGTAGGATTCTGTTGATTTTTTCTGATAACTCTTTAATGTATGGGATGGCTATGGTTTTACTGTAATCTAGATTCATTTTTGTTGTTGTTTTATGGAGTATTTTATTAATATTATTTTTGTTATAGCCATTATTTATGAATGTGTTGCTGATGATTTTTAGTTCTTGTTTCAGGGCTTGCTGGTTAGAGCAAATTGTTGTAGCTCTGTTTTTAAGGGTGTTAATGACTCCATATTTTTGTGATGGGTGGTGGTATGAATTAGCATGTATGTATTTGCTCATGTGTGTCGGTTTTTGGTAGACCGTGAAAGATAGACTGCCTGAAGGAAGACGTGTGACTAGTGTGTCTAGGAATGGGAGCGAGTTTTGATTTTCGATTTCGATGGTAAATTGTATGCATTCATGTTGTTTGTTCAGGTGGCTAAGGAATGTGTTTAGCATTTGTCGTCCGTGCGGCCAGATTGCAAGCACGTCGTCAACGTATCTAAGCCAGGCTGTCGGTCCTAGCGTGGCAGAATCAAGAACCCTTTGCTCAAAGGTTTCCATGTAGAAGTCAACGATTGGGAGAGATAGTGGTGAGCCCATGGCTGTACCTTCTTTTTGTAGGTAAAATTTGTTTTGCCACATGAAGTAATCGGACTGTAGTACATGGGCAAACAGGGCCATAATGTCGGGTGGAAATTTGTTCTGTAGTAGGAGAATTGTGTCATTGATGGGGACATTTGTGAAAAGTTTTTATCCAAACACGGTAGTTATCTCCATAATTTTCAAAAATGTATTCGGATATCACCATGTAAGCTTAAAAGAAAGGATAAATTTTAGACATTTATTGGGATTGCTACATACCAGGGAATGTAGAGCGAGATGATTCTGAAATGTTCAGATAGATGAGACTGGTCTGTGAGTGACAGAAGGGTGATGATAATGAATGACTAGAGCAGGAAATATCATCTGTGGGTAAGGAGATCGAAATCCTTCAGCTACTTACGTTGTTGAAGCATTATGTGGGACTCAAGTGTTATATACAAAAATATCATCTCATGTGATGATAATAGAAGATGTCACCTCAGCGCCACCAATTGAGGAGAGTGATCATGTGGTTTTGACATGGGGGGAGGGGTTGCTAAGTGAGTACAAGCTTCATGGAGCAAGAGAGAGAGACAGAGAGATGTATAGAATTACAGAGAGGAGGACTATGATAAATTAAGGAAACAGTTGGTGATATGCAGTGGCTTAATCAGTTGAAAGGTAGAGAAACCAGGAATTCTTGACCAGACTTGATCCGAAATCAATTACTTACTAGCAGCAGCAGTTTGTTTTCATAAGGAGTCTAGGAAAAATAAAACAGGAGTGAAACAGATAATTAATGGAATTATACAGGAGCCTCTAAGAAAGAAGATGTCATAAAGGAGGTATAAAGAACAGGATACCTCTTATTATCAGGGGTATAATGTGTATGCCGGGAAGGTAACAAGTATAGTAAGGAAAGAGAAATTGGCATATGAAAAGAGAGTAGCTGAATCAGTAGAGCAAAACTCCAGAGAATTCCACAATTGTGTTGCTAGTAGAAGCAAGGGTGGATATGTAAAATTTACATTAACTGATGAAGATGGAATGAGTCACATCTGTTGAAGATATAATGGAACTGTTCAATGAGTATCTTGTTAGTGTATTTTGTGTGGGGGGGGGGTTAAGAGTCATATTGAATAGCAATAGCCAGGAGGACAAAGGACTTATAGTTCAAGAATTGAAAGTGTTTAGAATAGCAAGTAACCTTGGTGTGGTTTATTCTTCAGTAGAAGTCTGGCAACAGAACAGTTCTAGAAGAGCAAAAAGAAGGAAAAGTAGCACCACTGCATAAATTAGAATTCAAGTCAGTAGTGTTAAACTATATGCCAGTGTTTATATCAGGTGTAGTTTAACACTACTGATGTGAAGTTGTCAGATGTTGGATTGATGAGAATGGAAATCTTTCCAGAGATCAGCATGGATTTGTTGAAGGGAGGTTTTACATTAAGTAACTTGGTTACATTTTATAATAAGGTGGCAAGATGTTGGACAGAGGAGATGCTTATACTGTGATTAATCTGGATTTTTCTAAAGCATTTGATCGAGTTTTGCATAACAAACTACTTTTGAAGATGACCAAGATGTGGATGGATTTGGTTGCAGGGATGATTGACTGATAGGAGCCAACAACTTGTGTATCCATATGCAGAATGCATTGCCAGAGTGGGTGAGATATGATGAGTCTTTGAACGCAATGGAGGCTTAGAAGTAATACATAGTACTACTAATACTATATTTCAAAAGTATTATGGTGTGTGTCCATTCATCTTATCTAACTAAACCATGGCATTATTATAAAGTGTGATTAAGTTACTCTAACATGAACTTTTCTTAGTAAACTCATGCTGTTCATTGCAAATTATAGATTCTCTATCAACCCATTTCTTGCTTTTTTTTTTTAATATGGTTCCCATCAGCAAAAGGTTATTAGTAAATTTAGAGTATATTTGATATTTGTATGTTGGGTGGGCTAAGGATTTTTTCTATTTTATTACTGTGTGTGTGTGTGTGTGTGTGTCATCATCAAATTTCGGACATGTATTGTACCTCAAGGGGTGTACAGGATATGATAGTACTACATGAAAAACTTACATCATTACTAACTTCGTATCAACAAATTTCCTCCAAATCAATCTGTTATCTGTCAAGACTCCAACATTATCAAATCTTATATTTCTGTCTTCTAAGGCAATTTTTACTGTAACAATCCACCTATATCTTGGTTTTCCTCTGGATCATTTTTCTGCCAACCTGGCAGAGGATACGAATTTTGTTAATCTTTCCTCTCCTGTTCGATTTAAATGACCATACCATCTGAGATTAGCTCTGATAACATATTTTTGGATACAAACAATGTCAATTTCTTTCCTAATATTTTTAATATGACATTTCCATTGATGCCATTGATTAATACCTCTAATTTTTCTCAGGACTCTCTTATCTGTGGTCTCTAGTCTTTGGTGAAGTGTTTTATTTCTAACCCAGCTCTCAGATCCATAAGTTAAAATTGACTTGCAGACTTGTCTTGTATATAGCTAATTTAGTGTTTTGACTAATTTCTCTCTTATTCCATATAAATTAAATTCAGTTGACTTCCTACCATACCAGCTTTGTTGATTCTGTTGTCTATTTCCATATTTAATTTACCATCTTCATTATAAATCATGCCTAAGTAGCTGAAATGTTTTATTGGTTCTCCATTCACAATACATTTGATATTTTCAATGCTTCTGCCTATTTTCATTGTCTTTTTCTTGCTATTGCTGATTTTCGTACCAAATCTATTACAACAGATATTCAATTTAGTCAGGAAATCTTGCAGACTTGTACTGGATTTACTTAGGAGTACAACGTTGTCTGCATAAAGTAAAAGAGCTGAGATTAACATCTCCAATCTTGATATCAGGCTTAATAATGTGATCCCATGTAGATAATAAATAACAGAGGGGATAATGTACATACTTGTCTGACAACGGATTTAACATCAAATCATCTTCCTATACTTCCTTCGATTCTAACTGCTGACTTACAACTCCAATAAAGACTAAGTATTGTTTGATATAATGCCCTAGCGACATTATATAACTGTAGCATTTTGAATAGCTTTTTTCTCTGGTATATGCCTTTTTCAGATCAACAAAATTGTAATACAGATTTTTGTTATATTTCCATGATTTCCCAAACTATTTGTTGTTAAGTGAAAATTTCATCCTGACAGCCTCTATTTGGCCTAATTCCAGCTTGATCTTCACCAACCTTCCCTTCCACAATCCTTCTTAACTGTTTCTCAAGTATACTTGCATAAATCTAACCAGGAACACTCAGTAGGGAAATACCTGTATAATTCTCGCATTCAGTTTTATTTTCCTTTTTTGTATAATGGTACTATGAGAACTCTACTCTAATCATCTGGAATTAGCCCTCTTTGCAGGGCTAATTCCAGATTATAATGTTGTTAGATCTACATTGTATCAATACCTATCATTTAGAATTGTGCATAACTTTTGAGTGTTGCTTTCATACAAAAATTCATTTGTTGAATTAAAGTTGTAAATAAAATTATAATAGTGATTTTAATTAAGAGATTAAACTGCAAGCCATGTCTTTAACAAAGAGTAAAAGAAAAGTGGATGAAGAAGAACATGTTTTTCAAGATAAATGGGAAATTATGTACTTTTGTGGTGTTGTGCACAATAAAATTGTATGTTTTATTTGTAATAAGGGAATATCAGTTCCAAAAGAATACAATTTATGTTGCCATTACGAAACGAATCATGAAGAAAAATTTGAAATGTTGGTAGGCAAATTGAGGGAAGAAAAGTTACAGTTTCTGAAATCTGGCTTACAACGACAACAAAATTTTTTTACTGAAGCAAATAAATCCAGTGAAGCAACAGTTCACGCAAGTTTTGCTCTCATGCACATCATTGCAAAACGATCAAAACCATTTACTGATGGCAAATTCTTTAAAGATTGTTTGATTAAGTCTGCTGAACTTCTTTGTCCTGACAAACAACAATTATTTAAAAATATTAGTTTGTCAGCCAACATGGTAGCAGAATGCATTAACGAAATTGTTAGTGATTTACGATGTCAGTTAAAAGAAAAAAGTATAGATTTGCAACATTCTCAATAGCAGTTAATGAGAGTACTGACATCACAGATATAGCACAACTTGCCGTTTTCGTACGAGGTGTTACTGATGAATTTGAAGTAATTGAGGAATTATTGGAAATAATTCCTATGAAAGGAAAAACTGGTGCACAGGATATTTTTTCTGAAATAAAAACTGTAATAGATAAATATAAATTAAGTTGGGATAAAAGTTGGATTTACAAGTGATGGTGCAGCTGCTATGGTTGGTAAAAAAAATGGAGTAGCGATAAAATTAAGAAATATAGTGAAAGAAGAAAAATTTCAGAATAAATTTTGCACTATACATTGCATTATTCATCAAGAAGCACTTTGTGCCAAAAGTTTTCAGATGGATAATGTTATGGAAACAGTAACTAAAACAGTAAACTTTATCTGTGGGCGAGCTCCGAATCATCGAGAATTTGTTGCATTGCTTGAAGAAATTGAAAGTGAATATGGAGAAATGATTTATTATAACGAGGTGAGGTGGTTAAGTTGAGGAGCTGTATTAAAACCGTTTTTTGATTTAATAAATGAAATCAAAACTTTCATGACCCAAAAAAAGAAAATCATCAACGAGCTACGTAATGATACATGGATAACAGATTTAGCATTTCTTGTTGACTTAACTGGCTATTTAAATATTCTCAATAAAGAGTTGGAAAGAATAAACTTATCACTGACATGTATGCTTGTATTAAAGCTTTTAAAGTTAAATTGCAATTATGGGAAACACAACTGGAATAAAAAAATTTCGTACATTTCCTACATCTTAAATCCTGCGCTATTATTTCAAATGAAAAATCTCAAGAATATTCAAGAAAAATGGCATGATTATGACAAAAATTTGAAGAAAGATTTAAAGATTTTAATGATTTGGAGTCCGATTTTACATTATTTTCCTTACCATTAAAAATGAACGTGAATAACGCACCAGAAAATCTACAAATGGAGCTAATTAATTTACAGTGTGATATAAATCTTATTCAAAGATTTGAAGATACAGATTTGATTAACTTTTATTCATACTTGTCAAAAGATAAATACACTCAGTTACGAATTTTTGCAATAAGAATAATCGCTTTGTTTGGGAGTACATTTATATGTGAACAGTTTTTTTCGCAGTTGAAAATTAATAAGTTTAAGAAAAGAACCTGATTGACCGATGAGAATCTGCAATCCGTGATGAAAATAGCTTCTAGAATTTTTTCTCCAAGGCTACAAACTTTATCAGAATCGAAACGCCATTAAGTATTAAGTTGCAGTAAGAAATAAAAAAGATTATAATTATTTACATACAAACATATGTATTTTTTCTGTATGTGTCAAAGAAAAATTTAATAAATAAAAGAAAGAGAATAGGTTGTCATTATTTATTCTCAAGTTATAAAGGTTATAAAAAGGATTCATAATTATAAAAGTTATAAAGGGGTGGTATCCATACATTAGGGGTAAGTACAGTTCTATATATATATATATATATATATATATATATATATTCACTCTCATTTTGTTAAAAAAAAAATTCTGGCTCGTCAGCTGCTTTCACATCGTGCATTCAGCCCACATGCAATTTGAGATTGAGACCACTGCGAGTCTAAACAATAAATAATCAGTGCAGACTGTAGTATATGCAGATGACATTAACATCAAGAACCAAACAGAAAGCAGAAGAAACATATTTGGATCTAGAAAAATCAACACAAGAAATAGCACTGAAATTCAACAAAAAACCAAAATAATGATTAATACTAGGTAGAATCAATTAACTGATACACATGTGAAATTTGAGAACTTTGATATCGAAAAAGTGGAATAGTTTAAATATTTATTATTATTCTTATTTAGGCCTCCAAGACACATTGTGTGAGGTCCTTCCTAGGAAACACAAAGTCTATCATACCACTCCTTGAACTTATTGACCTCCATGAGCCACCCTCCATGGCCCCTTGTCATCGCTCCTTCCCACTGTTCCACCAAGCAAAAAAACTCCCCAGTGTCAATCCTGTAACTACCTCTCAACAGTTTAAGTCTCAATCATATTACCTCTACTTCATCTATCAACCAACTCTGCAGTCCACATTCCCTCAGCCGAACCTCATAACTAACATTGTACAGACCTGAAACCATCTTTATTATCCACCTCTGTAACCTTTCCACAGTTAATTTATCCCCTTCAAATCCTGGGGACCAAATTTGAGAACAATAGTATAAGTGGGGTCTGATCAGGATCTTATACAATGGAACAATAACTCTTTTATCTCTGCAGGTCAACATCCTTCTCAATATTGAAGCGATCCTCTGGGTTACCTTCACCACCTTTGCAATATGTTCCCTGAATTTTAGTTTTCTATCAATCATCACCCCCAGATCTCTTGTCTCCCCTACTTCCTCTAGTACAGCTCCTCCAATCGAGTATGCAGCCTCCCATCGATGCATCCCAAACTTCAAGACTTTTACATTTTGCTGCATTAAATCAAAACTCCCATTCATTTGCCTATCTGTTTAATTTATTCAAATTCTCTTGCAGGATTGCCACATCTGCACTATTACTTATAACCCTTCCCAGCTTCACATCATCTGCAAACAACTGAATATCCCCCCCCCCTGCAATCCATTGACAATGTCATTGATATAAAGGTTAAACAATATGGGTCCTAGTAGTGAATCCTGTAGGACTCCACTTGTAACCTTCTGTCTCCTTGATACTGCCCCACCATACACAACTCTCAGATACCTATCAGACAGCCAATCCTGAATCCAGTTGACTAACCCAACATCTAAACTCATGTGCTGCAACTTAAATATCAGATTATCATGTGGCACCCTGTCAAATTCCTTTGCAAAATCCAAAAAAAATGGCAGTATATGCCTTTCCCTCATCAGTTGCTCTTGTCACTGTATTATAAAAGGCAATCATATTACTAAAGCAAGAGTGTCCCCTAACAAATCCATGTTGTCTCTCACAGATAATATTATCCTAATCTACCCAATGCTGTATATGGCCCTCATTAATTTTTCTAAGGTCTTAACAATTACTGATGTAACACAAACTGGTCTATAGTTAGACACATCCAGTCTGCTACTGCCCTTATGCCATGGCACTATCTTCCATTCCTTCCATTCCTAGGGTACCTTTCCCATAGCCAGACTTTCATTGAAAAGCCAAGTCAATGGAGCTGTCCATTGTTTAGCACATTCTCTCAAAACTCATGGTGAAATACCATCCAGTTCCACAGCTTTTCTGACATCTAGGGTGCTCAGCATTTGGAATACGCTCTCCTCTTGCACCTCTAAACCTTGAACCTGCTGATTTTGGAGTAATGATCACTAGAAAACCAAATGAGATGATGGAAGTTCAGAATCAAATAAAGAGAGGTAAACAGGCTTTCAGTTTTCTCTCATGTGTACATCATTCAAAAGATATTCATTGGTAAACTAAAGTAAAAATATATGAAAAGATGACTTCTGCATTACTTCAACTTTAGTATCACTTCTGGATCTGGCTCCCACTGATGAGACCTTGATAAAGGTCGAAACCGGTCTGGGTAGTGGCCCTTCCCATAATGCATACCGTTACACTTGTCTGTAAGGATATGTGCTTTGGATTATGAGATACTGAGGCAAATGATGTGAAGTCATCAGCCTCTTTATACAAGTAGCCCAGTCATGAAGTTGCTTCACTCACAAACTTTGTTTGCTTGCAAGTGGATAAAGGATGAAACCAAGAGTATGATTTCTTTGCATCTTTAATTTATATAAATTGTAATTTGTCCAGTTGTTACTATGAATGTGTAACATGGATATTTACAGAGTGGAGAATTTGATTTTACCTTTTGAAAAGAAAATCTTCACAAAATATTTGAACCAGTGCATGATAACAGACTCTGGAGATTCAGATACAATCATGATCAAGTTCAAAAAGTTGCAATCGTCAGGACATATTTTTCATATGGAAAATGACAGTATTCTTATGAAGACAGTTGATAGTAAAATTATTGGTAAAAGACCAAAAGGTAAACCTAGAACAAGATTGAGAGAAACCATTAATCAGGATAGAAACATCATGGTACACTGTCCAAACTGGAGAAGTGAAGTTTTGAACAGATGGGATTTGAACAGAGTTATAAGAAGAAGAAAAAGTTGGACATTATGTCAAGCAGTACATAGTCTGTATTTGACTTGTATGTCACTAGTTAGAATTTGAAGGAGGGTACAGGTTTGATGTGCAACAAACCAGTAGTGAAATGAGTATGCACACGGTCTGCACTACACTGATCAGTTATATGAAGGAAAGTAGCACTAGACTTGATATGAAAATTGTAGATGTTAAGCTTAGCTATTTATTTATGTCAGTCATGTTATATTTTTAAACAAATCCATTTAAAAATTATGTTCATGATTCCTTGACTTATTTGAATAACTGTTGTAACAAAATCCACAATGAAAAGACAAACGCTATGAAAAAGGCAGAAACATTGAAAACATCAGCTGCATCCTGAACACATTTTCATTTCTTGGGCATCTCCATGGAGCCAAACACCTATCACAGATGACCCACTCTAACAGTTGTTCACAATACCTGTCATACCTCTTCTTAAACCCATTCATTGGTGAAGCACTCACAATCTCTTCTTGAATTCAACCTGTCACCACCTTCCATGGAAAAAAAAAAAAAAACAATCCTAACGCACTTATACAATTTCCATGAGCCCTTATTCTCTTTCTTCCTGCTGTGTATTGCAAAAAATTCTTCTATGAACTAGTGCTATAAAACCCCTTAATAGCTTGTAGGTTTCTATCACATCCTATCTTTTTCACCTATCATCTAGTTTTTGAAGCCCACAGATTTTTATTGTACTCTCATAGGTAGTATTCAATAGAAATGCTAGAATGGTGAATATCCAACTCTGGATCTACTCTGCCACCTTTTCATCTTTGTGGAATTCAGGCAACCATATCTAAGCATCAGATGCGGTCTTATCAAGGAAAATAATACATTTCCTTATCCCTTCTCATCAGTGTGGTCTATGACAACCATATAATCTGATGCACTGTTTTTACCACCTTTGCAATATGCTTTCTTAATTTCAGCTCTCTGTCTATGGTCACCCCAAAATCCATGTCCTCATAATTTTCTCAGTTCATTGCCTTTGGTGTAGTACACAGCATGTAATCTCTTCATCCCAAATTGCTCCACTTTACACCTGGGCATATTGAACTGGCAGCCATGTATCTTTCAATTTTATTGTACTCATTCTGCAGAATCATATCAACTGTCACTTTTTCTAGCTTTGTATCATCAAATAACAATTGAGCATTTCTCCCTAAATCATTTCCTATATGATGTAAAAATAAACAAATAGAATCAATTACAGAGCTCTATGGACACCACTAGTTACTTGCCTTCTCCCATACTCATCTCCCTCATACACTATTCTTGGATGTTTTTTCATCAGCCATACTCTTATTCATATCCATTCCCAGTTGTTCCAGTTTATACAAAAAAAAAAGAGTTGCATGTGGTATTCTGTCAAATGTCTTTGCAAAGTCCAGTAGTGTCACTAAATAGCAATTTCCTTTATCCAACTCAATTCATATCCTTCATAAAGCCATTTTGTCCCGTATAAAGTATTATATTTCTGTAAACCCAATCCTGAATTTTGTCTTTTTACCAATTTCTCAAGTACATCAACCACCACTCCTGATATACTGATTGGCCTATAATTTGCAACTTCTGTCTTAAAGCCGATTTTGTGCAGTGAAACTGTTTTGTCCACTTTACTAGAACTGTGGCTCAAAATGAACATCTTGGTCAGAGATGTTGTCTATTCCCTTGCACATTGTCACGATACATAGACCAGCCAGTCCCATGGCTGTGTTTGCCATATAGTTCTGCAGTATCAGAAGCACCTGCATTTATCTATCTCTAATCTTCCATCAGTCATTTTCTCATCTGATGATGGAAAATCTCCACCTGGACAGTATATTCTTGTAAAATGATCACGCGTAACTCAACCACATTCATCCCTCGACTTACATCCTTTCAAAGATACATCCATGATCCCATAAGGGAATAAATAACATTTTTGGCTATATTTTCAAACAAGACGCAAGCGAGTGTAAGGTAAAGCATGCACATTGGCAACAGCGCTTTCAGCAGCAACCTCCCTTGGCAGTAGACAAGTGTCTTCAACAGTTCCTCTGTTGATTTTGTGTTTGAGAAATGGGTTATTTGTGTATCTTTAAATATTTCACGATGTTTTGTGCAACATGGCCCCTACACGCCCAGTCAAAAAGTCTAATGAAGGATCACAGAAAAGGAGATGAGCAATTGATCTTGAAACAGAGTTGCAAGTTATAAAGCAACATGAAGCTGGTAAGCCCATCAATATGATCGCACATTGACGGGCTTATCTTCGGATGGTCTCATTCTACAGTAACAACCATTTTGAAAAATAAGGATAAAATCTTGAGGCTGTGAAAGGATCTGTTTCCATTAAATCGATGATAGTGAGCAAGCAACTACAAAGTCCTGTCGGTGATATGGAAACGCTACTTGCATTATGGATAGAGGACCTGAACAAAAAGTGCATACCCCTTAGCACTGTGACCATAACTGCTAAGGCACTAAGCCTCTTCAACATGTTGAAGCAGAAAGCAGAACCTGATTATGACTGCGAATTCAACGATTCTTCTGGTTAGTTCATGAGATTCAAGCAACATTTTGCACTGCATAATGTAAAAATGTATGGGAATCTGCAAGTGCTGAGAAGGCTGCCAAGGAGTTTGTGGAAAAATTGGATAAAATTATTAAGGAGGAAAATTATTTGCCATGGCAAATATTTAATATGGATGAGCCATCCTTGATTTGGAAAAAAATGCCCGAGCAGACATTCATCCACAAAAAACTAAAATCTATACCTAGTTTCAAAGTTCTTAATGCCTGTATTACAATTCTGTTATGGATGTGGCTGGATATAAACTGAAACCATTTGCGATATGGCACAGTGAGAATCCACAAATCTTCAAAAACATTAGCAAGCATACTCCCAGTTTATTATCGGAGCAATAAGAAGTCATGGATGACTCAAAAATTGTTTGAGGATGCCTTAATCAACTGTTATGTGAGTGAAATAAAAAGCTACTGTGTGAAAGAAGATGTAGAATTTAAAATTTTATTAATTCTAGATAATGCTCCAGGTCATCTGTCTTATATCGGTGATCTTCACCAAGTTCAAGGTTATGTTTCTCCCTCCAAACACTACTTCATTGATCCAACTGAATGGATCAGGGAGTTCCTTGCATTGTTAATGCTTATTATCTATGGAGAACTTTTTCACAAGCTATTTCTGCTACTGAAGGAAATGACCAGGCTCTCATGCAATTCTGAAAACATTCAACATTTATCATGCTATTAAAAATATTGCTGTGGCTTCGGGTGTAGTGACCTCTCATATATGTGGCATACGGAAAAAGACATTAAAAAGGTTTGTGCGTGATTTTGGAAGTTTGTAATAGTGGGCCTAGCAAACAATCTGAATCTCGAAGTGAATAATGAAGACATAATTCAACTCATAGAAAGTTCCCCTGAAGAACTGACCAATGAAGAATTAGTCAAACTGGAGGAACAACTGTTGCAGAAGAGGAAAAATGAGAAAAGGAAGAAGAAAAGAGAAACAGGAAGAGGTAGTTAAACAATTTAAAGTGAAGGGTCTTGCAGAAAGGTTCTTTGCATTAGCAATGTTCTCAAAATGGCTGAAGACATGGACTCCAATGTTGAACGTTACTTAAAAATAGAAACGAAAGTACATGAGGCATTTGCTTGCTATGAACAAATTTATGATGAAAAGAAGAATAGGAATAACAAAGCACATTGGACACTTTCATTAAAAAAAACAAAGGTTACACCAGAAAAGCCACAGCCTGATCGTTCACACATGGAAGGTAATGAAGATGTGACTGCGGAGGAAGAGTTGGGTGATTATTCTCCTGTTTTATAGTGGCAGTAACACACAGTACAGTTTTATAATATATTAAGGTTTAAAATTTAAAATAACAGTATACTTATTACGGTTAAGTCCCTAACCCCCTATCACTCTGTTGATTTAACGTATCGACTTATGTCCGATTCGACACGTCCTGCTGGATGGAACGGAACCCGGACGTAAGTTGAGGGATGACTGTACTTGCTTCTATTGCCTCCCTATCATTGAAAGAACTCTCTGGAATTTCTTTTCATCCAGCTAACTTCCTCTCATAATTTGCTTTGACTATCCTTACTATGCTGGTCAACCTTCTTACCTGTGCTTTGTACTACTCATGGACTTGCTGATCATCATTTTCTTTATATTCTATCCATGACTCTCTTTGTATGTTACTCATACTTAATAATGCTATTCATCCGTATAACTCTTACCTGATTTATCTTCCTGACTCTTGGCGATTGTCTGATACTGCTTTCTTCAAATACCCCTGATTCTCCTGTACACTGCCAACATTTCTTCACTATGGAGTCTTTTGCCATGGCATTTCTCTACGCTGACTACTCAGGTTGTCATAATTATGTTGATTTTGATGACTGAATCTTATATATATAAGATTCAGTCATCACATTCAACATATATAATATACATATTATATACATTGGTTACATATCTTATATATATGTTGATTTGAAGACTTACTTATCAAATTACTATTGATAGACCACTCAGAAGCAGGTGGAGGAATTTGCACTGATTACTAAGGATTTGTATAATCAGTACATTGCAGATGGACCTGGAACATGTGGTGAAGACTTAGATAAAGGTAAATATATTTTTATATATAAATAAATTATAATACCAGAATAAAGCCACCTATAATATTATTTTATTATTATTATTTTCGCTTAAGTATGAAAGTTCATGGGATAAAATCAGTGGGTATCTGAAGAAAGCAATATCAGATTGTGTCCCCATGGCTGGGAAGACAAGCAAGGTAGGAGTTAGATGGATGAGCAGTAGTATCAAGCTTGATCTGCAAAAAAAAAAGAAAATGTTATGGAGAATTTACAAGGAGAAAGGCAATCAGTACACTCATGAGCAGTACAAGGCTCAAGCTAGGAAGATTACTATAGTAAGAAAAGCTAAATCAGATTATGAGAAGACCTTAGCCAGTGAGATCAAGGGTAATTCCAAAGAGTTCTTCTGCTATGTGGCAAGTAAAAGGAAGAATGAATTCGGAAGGATAACTTTAGTGGGAGCTGATGGTATTGAGGTGACAAAATCAGATGTAATAGTCGAGTTACTGAGTGAGGATATCTCTGTACCTGTAGCAATAACTAATCTGAGAATTGAAGCTAAGAAATCAGAGGTATTTAATATATTGCAAAATTTAAATGCAAACACTGCTGTAGGTTTAGATGGAATATTTAACTTAAGTTTGAACTCTGCTATGGTCCCTAAGGAGTGGAAGTTAGGCAAAGTGGTTCCTTTGCATAAGCGTGGCTCTAAAACTGTGGTAGTTAATTAGAGACCAATCACCATCTGAGGAGTAGTGGTAAAAGTATTGGAAAAGTTGGTTAAAGACAAAATTCAAGAATGGGTGGATCAGGATATGATTCTCTATAGAGGCCAACATGGTTTTGTTAAAGGTGGATCCTGCCTTAGCAATCTATTAACTTTTCATAATAGAATGACATCTGAGTTGGACAAAGGAATTGGCTACACAGTGGTACTTCTGGATTTTGCTAAGGCTTTTGACAGGATACCCCATGGAACACTGTTACGCAAATTGGAGCAGATGGGAATGGATACTAAATTGGTGATATGGATAGGAGAATGGCTCAGGGAGAGAAGGTGGTGTATGGAGGAACCGGGTCCAGGATGAGGCAGGTGACAAGTGGTGTGCCCCAGGGCTCTGTGCTTGGGCCATTGTTGTTTAATCTGTATATAAATGATATAGGAAATGGCTTAAAGGGAGATATTCAGTTGTTTGCTGATGATGCAAAGTTGGATAGTACAATAAAAAATCAAGCTGATGTTGAAAGTTTGCAGAATGATTTAAATAAGCTGGTAGAATGGGCAAAAGGTAATGGATGTCAGTTCAATGTGGAAAAGTGTAAAGTTATGCATTTTGGGATTAAACGATTACCAGCTGTCTACTACATTGATGGAACAGTACTCCAAGAGATTGATGAGGCTAGGGACTTAGGGGTGTTGGTAGATAGGGAGATGAAGTTCAGAGGACACATTGCTAAGGTGTCCAAGATTGCACATAGGATTACTTGGTTGTTGAGAAACACACTGACATCCAGAAATAAAGAGGTTATTATTCCCCTGTATAAAGCGTTGATACTTCCACATTTGGATTACTGTGCTCAAGTCTGGTCACCTGGATTCCTTGGAGATGAGGAGGCTGTGGAGAGGGTTCAGAGAAGAGTGACTAAGTTGGCAAGTGATGTAAAAAATGCTCCCTACATTGATAGATTGAGAGGTTGTGGATTGCAGAGGTTGGTTGATAGGTGGAGAAGATGGGATATGATAGAAACATTCAAATTACGGAAAGGTTTTTATAGGATTGATGCAGGGGAATGTTTCAGCTGTGTGATAGTGATGGAAGAACAAGAGGTCATTCCTGGAAATTAAATAAGAGTGTGGTTAACATGGGTGTGAGAACAAGGTTTTTTGCCTGGAGGGTGGTGAATGAGTGGAATTCATTGCCTGACTCAGTTGTGAGCTCTTCGTCTGTAAATGAATTCAAGAACAGATATGACAGATATTATTTTGCTAGTTTGGGTCTCCTGCAATGAGTCTACTGACTCCATGGAGATACTCTGTAATAATAATAATAATAATAATAATAAATAATAATAATAATAAAAAGTCGTCTTCAGTAGTACATGTAAAAATCTAACTAATCAATGCTAACCGACAATTCCAAAAGGCACCACCTAAGAAGCTAATGTAAGATAACTGAAAAAGGTTATTAAATTTCCTAACTTATTAAAAAATAAATAAAATAAAAAAATAAATAATGTTTTATTTTCTTTAATTTTCTTTATTTTTTTAAAATTTAATTAAATTTAGTTTTATTTATTTTATTTTTTATTTTTAATAAGTTAGGAAATTTAATGACCTTTTTTTTTAAGTTATCTTACATTAGCTACTTAGGTGGAAAAAAATTATAGATAATTGTCAGTTATTGTTCGATTAGTTTTTTACATGTACTGAAGATGCCTTTGATACTTAGGTGAAAATTATACTAATAAAATAATATTTTATGTGAGTTTATTCTGATATTGTAATTTATTTAATATGCCTACTCCTAATATTTCCTTATTGAAAAATGTATTTTTATATACTATCTTCATTATTCTGCAAATAGTATTATCATTAACCCTACAGCATGAATGAAACTATATTCAATTCATTCCTCCCTCCCATCATTTCTTCCCTCTGAAAAAAAATGGACCTATAGCCTTTTCCACACACAAATTGCATTCATAACTTTTAGGCCTTCAAAACACTTAGTGCTCTTTACTACTCAGAATGCTATAAAAATTCCAAGTCAAGCTTCTGTCTAGAATTTGACATAGTTTTGTGTAGGGTTTGCAATTTTACAGCAGCAACTTGTGTTGATATATATCATCCATATACAAGTATCAGAAAGTTGTATCACCTTATTATTAGAATGTTTTAGTAGATCAGGGATAGTTGAACATTAGTGACTGTTTGAATATTTGCACGATAATGAAGATTTTTCACTTGGTTACGAAGTAAATTCTGTTTCCCGAGAAATTATGTTCTTGTTTGGATAATATGAGGATTGTTTGAAAAGTTTGATAAAAAAATAAGTGAAACGCATTTTTTTGAAAAAATCACCTGTATTTTTCAGCATAGTCTCCTTCAAGGTCTACACATTTGGTCCAGCGAGTTTCCAATTTTTTCATCACATCTAAAAAGTAGGATTTGTCAAATTGTGCAAAATAGTCATTGACAGCCTTGATGACATCCTCATTTGAAGAAAATATTTTCCCACCAAGCCAAATTTTTAAGTTTGGGAACAAAAAGAAGTCACACGGGACCAATTCCAGAGAATAAGGTGGATGTGGAACCAATTGAACCTCAATTTGTGCAATTTTGCCATTGTGACGGCCAATGTGTGGGATGGTGCATTGTCTTGATGAAAGAGCACTTTTTTATGCACCAATCTTGGTCATTTTTTTCCCAGTTCTTCTTTTCAACGGTCCAACAATGATGCATAATAGACTTCTGTTATTGTCTTACCCTTTTCCAAATAGTCTATCATGATAATTCCTTGAGAATCCCAAAAAACAGTAGCCATCACTTTCCCAGCTGACAAAGCAGTCTTCATTTTTTTCAGTGCTCTTTCACTTGGCATTGTCCACTGTTTTGGACTGCTGCTTGGACTCAGGTGTGTAGTGGTGGATCCAAGTTTTGTCTGCAGTCAAGAATTGATGCAAAAAATCCTGCGAATTGTGATTAAATATTGCCAAACACTGCATTGAAATGTTGTGTTTTTGATCAACAGCCAACAATTGCAGCACCCATTGCACACACAGCTTTTTCACGTGCAATTTTTCATGCAGGATATTATACACCCATTCAGTTGAGATGCCTACAACCTCAGCAATCTCATGCACTTTCACTCAGCGGGCTTCCATAAAGATACCATGGATTTTGTCAATCATTTCCTTCATAGTGACTCAGTCAGGCTTCCAGAGCACGCTTCATCTTTGATGAACTTATGACCATGTTTAAACTCATTTAACCAAAAATAAATAGTCTTTAATGCTTGTGCAGAGTCCCGTGAACTGCATCTAACACTCAGCTTTGATCTCCGTGGCCGCCCACTTCTTCAAATAAAAGTGTTTTATCACTGTATGAAACTCTTTTTTCTCCATTTTTATGAAAAATGCAAGCACAGTCATTTCAAAGTTTGTGTGCAAACTTTGCTTTCTTACACTTCAGTAAAGGATTAAACACGAATGTGATTTTTGTCAAGTACAATTATTTCCTCTTCTTGGATACTTCTTTTCCATAAATAACTTGCTGCTATTTATCTGGTAGCTAGTTACCTATCCAACTCACTAATCTGTTCTCTAAATACATGTGTTCCAGTTCATTTACCAACTTGTTGTATGGCAGTCTGTCAAACACTTACTAAATCTAAATATACTTCTCCCTTGCATTCTGTTGTATATATATTTCCCTTCTTCAGTGCATTTATCACCTTATAATAGTTAAGTAGATTTGCTAAAATATGACCTCCCTTTAACAAACTCATGCTCACAGAGAGAGAAACTCACAGAGAATACAGGCAGATCCTGACTTACGCAAGTGTTATGTTCTGCAAATCTTGATATCATATGAATTTTATGTATGTCAGATTTAACACAACCCAACTATTAATTACACCCTAGGTTACATCTATTGTTATTTATGTGTTATTAGCGCATTAAGAGCTATTTTAAAGGTTATTTCTATTAGTTTCATTCACAGGATGCATGCACATAATAATTACATTTTGAAATCTAATAAAGCAGAGGAATATAATACAGTACAAACAGTATAAGAAAATAGAAAGAAAATATTTTCAAAATTTAATTTGGCTGTTTGATTATATCCTTTCACAGTTAAGGTTGATGTACCTTCATATTGCATTAGTAAAAAAGTAAGGAAACCTTTTTATAATAAAGTGACAATTGAGTTTGATAAAGAAAATGGCTACTCGGTGATATTGCTAGACTTTGCAAAGGCATTTCACAGAATTCTACACATGGAACTCTGTTGCATTAATTGGGGTAAATGGGAATGAATATGAAGCTGGTGATTTGGATTAGAAAGTGGTTGAAGGACAGATATCAAAGAATGGCTAATGGAAGAGTTGAGTCCATGTTCAGGTGACTATGGTGTACCACAGGACCTGGTACTTGGTCCTCTGCTATTTAATTTGTACACCAGTTATATATGAAATGATTTGAGGGAAAATGTTCAGTTTTTTGCTGATGATGCAAAGATGGGAAGAGCAATAGTTAATGAAAATATAGAGAGATCCTGTAGGATGACTTAATAGACTAAACGTATGAGCAAAGATAAATGGCTGCCAGTTTAACTTGGAAAAATGTAAGATGATGCACTTTGAGAAGAGATTACCAGCTGTGTACTATACTGATGGAATTCACCGTAAGAAACTGATGAGGCCAGAGATCTGGAGAGACAGACAGAGAGTCAAAGATTAGAGGGCATATTGCAAAAGTGGCAAAAACAATACATCAGATTACACGGCTGTTTAAGAACACATTGAAAATCAAAGATAGGAAGGGAGGTTATTATTCCCTTTCATAAAGCTGTAATAAGGCCATATCTGGACTACAGGTGACCAGATCTGCACACAGATCTGGTCACCTGGATTCCTTGAGATGAAGAAGTGGTAGAGAGGATCAGGAGATGAGTGACAAAGATTGTGTTACTCATAGACCTATCACTCATGATAGGTCTATGGAATGCTCTCTATGAGAACAGATTGAAGTTCTAGAATTGACACTGAACACAATATATGGGTAAGGGGATTGGGTTTTTTTTGCTGGGAGAATCATTAATTGATGGAATGAGTTTCCAGAGGTATTTGTTGCTCTTTGTCAGTGAATGACTTCAAGGAGAGGTATAATAAGTATTGTGTGAATAAAGAGATCTCCCATCATGAGTCTTCTCATTTCATGGAGATAGTCATATAATAATAATAATAATAAATATAATAATATAATATATATAATAAATATAAATGTTTATATGAAATAATTTATATGAAATTATTATATAAATTATAATTATATTATAATTATAATTTATATAATTATAATAATATAAATTATTATAATTATTATAATATAATATAATAATATTAAAAATTTTTATAAATACAATAATTATAATATAATATAATAATATTATAAATTATTATAAATACAATAATTATAATAATATAAATTATTATAATTATTATAATATAATATAATAATATTATAAATTTTTATAAATACAAAAATTATAATATAATATAATAATATTATAAATTATTATAAATACAATAATTATAATAATAAATATAATAAATAATAAGTCATATAATAATAAGAATAATATTTCTTTATAATTTTCATTTTCATCTCTGGATCATTTTTAGTATGTATGATACACTTTTTTCCAGTCCTCATTGTACTCTACCACAGTGCATGCAAACAATAAAAATGATTAAAATATATGAAAACAATTACAGTCTATATTTGGTCTTAGAATGACTGTCTCCCAAAATCTTTGGCATGTTAATGCAGCCATGTTTGTTGAGGTTGGGAGAGTACTTCTTAGCAATGTAAATTCTAAAAATACTTTCACAAGGAATTATAGTGACTATATATATATAGCTATAGTGACTTCTATGCAGCAACAGATGTCTTCTTCTTCCATTTAATCCTGTGTATCCTATGTTAAGGAACATCCACAGCGGGATCTGCCAATCTGGACTTGCGAAACATATGATTGCAGATGTAATTTTTGTGTTTTTAAAGGTGGATGTTAACCAATCTACCAGGCAGTACAACGTAGACTAAACTGCAGTCTCAAGGAACTTTACAGACTCCCTGGTTGCAGGAAATGATTGGGATTATTATTATTATTATTATTATTATTATTACATGACACCTTCAAAGAGTCAAAGACTCATTAATGGATGGCACCTACTCTACAACTCCCCATCTCCACCACTTAATCCTACAGCAAACTGCAATTACTATCATCATCTACACTAACACTGTCTACTGTCCACCACTACGAGTATATTTTGTCTGTAAATTGCATGTGTTCTCAAGGTCGATTTGTCTTTATTATTATTATTATTATTATTATTAAACAAGACCTCATGGAGTCAAAGACTCATCTAGGAGGTCCTTTTATCTCACACACATCTCATCATACCGGGTCTTAAACACATTCAAACTCCTTGCAGACACCACACTCTCAGGCAAGGCATTCCAATCATTCACAACTCTGCACGAAAAAAACCTGCCTCTCACTCCCCTACTCACACCCTCTTTATACAGTTTCCAGGGATGACCTCTGGTTCTCCCCTGATCTCCCACTATTCCCTGTAGAACTTCTCCACCATCGATCCTATAGCAACCCCTTACCAACTTGTAGGTCTCTATCATATCTCCTCTCTTCCTCCTGTCCACCAGACTCTGCAAATTACATCTTCTCAATCTTTCCTCATACTCGACATTCCAGAGGTTAGAAACTACCTTAGTCACTCTCCTTTGGACCCTTTCCAACATCTCTTCATCCTTCTGAAAACCCGGTGACCAAATCTGGGCACAATAGTCCATGTGTGGCCTAATCAAAGCCTTATACAATGGAACAAGAATCTCCCTACTTCTACACGTCAGTGTCCTCATCATTCCCAGAAGTCTTTGTGTTGTCTTCACAATTTTGGCGATGTGACCCCTAAATTTTAGATCCTTATCCACTATCACTCCCAGATCTCTTATTTCCTCTACTTCCAACAATATATTCTTACCAAGCATAAATTCTGCATCCCATCTTTGTTTTCCAAATTTTAAAACCTTACATTTTGCAACATTGAACTCACATCCCCATTTGCTTGCCCAATCACTCAATTTATTCAAGTCTTCTTGCAAGGCCACAACATCTTCACTACTCTTTATGGTTCGTCCCAACTTTGCATCATCTGCAAACAACTGAATATCTCCATCCAAATCTTCGCCAATATCATTAATATACAAGTTAAATAGTAATGGCCCTAAAACAGATCCCTGAGGCACTCCACTAGTGACTTTCCTTTTCCTGGATATTGCACCCCCATACACAACTTGTTGATACCTATCAGATAGCCAGTCTCCAATCCAATGCACTAATCTAATATCCAACCCCATCTGCTCTAGTTTGACTGTCAACTTATCATGAGGCACTCTATCAAAAGCTTTTGCGAAATCCAAGTATATTACTGTGTATCCTTCTCCTCTGTCCAAGGAAGCAGTCACTTTATTGTAATAAGTAAGTAGATTACTAAAACACGACCTCCCTTTAGCAAATCCATGCTGTCCATCAAAGATTATACCATTGTTGTCAACCCAACTCTGGATTCTAGTTCTCACAAGCTTCTCCAACAACTTAACCACAACACCCGACACACAGATAGGCCTATAGTTTGATGCTTGAGTTCGATCACCTCCTTTATGAAGTGGCACAATCTTGCCCTCCTTCCACTCTTTAGGTACTTGACCAAGTGCAAGACTCGTATTAAAAAAATATGTCAAGGCAGGTGTCAACTCTCTGGCACATTCCTTCAGAATACGCGGTGATATATTATCAAGTCCCACAGCCTTATTTACATCTAGTTTACTCAACTCCCCAAACACCTCTTGCTCACTTACAGTCAGTCTCTCCTCCCCATCATCAACTGCTCTTAATCTCTCCATGAAGTCACATTCACAAGATTGAAAGATCTTTATGAACTGCTCATTAAGTATCTCCACCACACATTCTGCAACAGCTGTCTTTATACCATTTCCTCCAATCAATGTCATCCTTCCATAATCATTCTTTCTTTTGCTGGCTACATATCGAAAGAACTCCCTAGGATTCTTTTTAGCTTCATTAGCTAACTGCTGTTCATACCTCTCTTTAGCTACTCTCACCAACCAAGTCACTCTCCTTGCCTGGTCTTTGTAGAACTCATGAAATTGGTTACTTCCACTTCTCTTATGCTGCCTCCACAATGCCCTTTTTCTCTGTATTGCATGCTTAATCTCTTTATTCATCCATCTCACACCTAACTTATTTAACCTTCTCACCCGTGGTATACATTTAGACATTGCATCCACTAAATATTTTTTGAAAATCCCCCAAGCTGCATTGATCTCTTTTCCAGCTAACTCCTCATTCCATGCTACACCTGCAAGCTGTCTCCTGAGCTCTTCATAATCACCCCCCTTGTAGTTCCACATATACCCTTTTTTCACAGGGGTCCTTGCACTGCTGGCAACCACCCAAGTAATCACCTCATGGTCACTTTCACCAATTGGTGGATGATTTGATACCTCATTGATAATTACATCCTCCGATGAGATGACCAAATCCAAGACCCTTAATCCTCTTGTGCCCTCTGTTACATACTGTCTGAGGTAGTTATCCCTCAAAAACTCAAGAAACTCATTTTCTTTACTTCCAGTTGCTATCTCTTCATTCCAGTCTATATTGCCATAATTAAAATCACCCATAATGATCACCCTTTTCTTATTTGCTTGGCTTATTTGACTATACATTTCACTATCACCACCATCCACATTACCAGGTCTATAACAACATCCCACCAAGTATTTGATTCTATTCACCTCTATCTCACACCATACTGCCTCAAAACCACTGGCCCCATTTCCCCCTTGCATCTCTACCTTGTATGGACATAACTCTTTCTCTATCATCAATAGCACTTATGTGGGATGAAAAACCAGGTTTCTGAGAGAAAAAAAACCTGCTGCCTCCATATGAGATCAGGATGCTTTTGGTGTTTTAATTATTTTATAAGGTTGTAGCCATTGGTTAAAAAGTATTGTGTAGGTATCTGAGCTCAGCTTCAAGGGCTCTTTCATTCATTTGAATAAATAGCCTTGGCAGTGTTCATTTGAAAATGTCTGCAAATAGAAAGGATAATGAACCATTACATAATCATATCATCAAGGTATCTTTATAGGGGAAACAGTTGTTATTTTCGTTTTGTATTGTGAAATGTATTTTTGGATTTTGGCTGTTTTGATGTGCTAAAAATTAATCTAATGTGTCTGAGATATGAGGCCAAGTAGCAAACATCTCATGTGCATAGCATGCCCAAGTTATTGGTTTATATGTGGCTTTTGTGATTGGTGAAATTAATGAGGTTATCAGAATTCCATTGAAGAATGACTTGAAAATTTGAACTTAGATTTGTAAAGTTGATATTCTGGAAGTTTTAGTATATGTGTTTTGTAGAACTTGTCAGTAACTGTAGTCAGCAAAACTGCAAATTGAATTTATAATTGTTGAAGAAAGTCATTGATTAATATCAGAAGGAGAATAGGTGAAAGGAAACTTTATAGAACCTTTATAGAACATTAATTGCAAAGTTTTTAGAAAAGTTCCATGTACCATCACACATAATGTGCAAACAGAGAGGAAGCTGGCAACCCAGTTAAAGAAGCTTTGAGAAGATACCTTGCTGACTGGCAGTGGTGTAATCTATAATTATAATAATTTATTAGTTGAGAGGCTTACAAGTAGCAGAGAAGTTGGCTTTTATTTATTTTCTCCATTTAGAAAGAATTGAAGTAACAGTCATTGTTTAAATCAGCGGTAAAGATTTGTTGCACTTCTTAGTGGAAGACGTAGAATTCAAGCAGCGGAACACAAGAGAATAAAGAAGCAATAGAACAGGAGTCAGCTCTGGAGAACACACCCACAGAACATTTGGAGAAACCCATCAGTATTAATTAGTTATCTGGACAAGATTTTCCTGATCTCTTACTTTCAAAACTTGAAGCATTGATTGTTGCATATTTGGAATGTTTAGAGGGGATTTAACATAAATCATCAATGCAAGAATTAGAGGAAAAGTAAAAACTGGTGTTAGCTTTTCATGGATAATGGTGAAACTCAAACATCCAAATGCAAAAGAAGCAGGTGTATGATTAGACAGAAGTTATGGCCACTAGCTCTGCAGCAGATCAGAAAGCCTGACTGCCTGTTGGACATGGTGCTAATTTCATACATTTCTTTCATAATCAGTTATGGATCTTAAGTTGTTCATTTTTTTTTTTTATTTAATATAAACAAACAAGGTTGATGAATGCTGATTAGAATATCTTTAATTCTTCTCTTGAACAGCCTTGATACATTGCTTAGGGAACCAATTCTTAGATAATGTTGATAATACTGGGACAATGAAGCCTTTGATTGGAAAAGATCTGATTTCAATTCTCATCAAGATGAGAGGAATCTTTAAACACATTTTTTCATCTGAAGGATAAGATCCATCCATCATCCTGAAGGTGCATGAGCTGATCTTATGGAAGTAATAACATATTTTTCTTTCCAGACAACAAGGTTTTTTTTTATTTTTCATTGCATAGAATGAAGTCATGCATAGAACACACACACACACACACACACACACACACACACACACACACACACACACACACACACACACACACACACACACACACACACACACACACACACAGTTAATAAACAAAAACACTATTAGTAGCTAATGGATAGTATAGAGTGTAGATTATAATTAAGTAGAATAGACAGTAGGTTTGTGATATAGTTTCCGTCCTATGATGAGACCTTGGACTACATGAAATTGAAATACAATAATAATAATAACACCTCTGCAATGGTTTTGGAATGATGGGGCAATGAACTCTTTAATTTTAAAAGACTTCAGTTTAATTACCGTTGTTACAACAGGAATCTTTATTTAAAAGTTTCAGTAGAAAAAGTTCATCTATTAATTTAATACTCAACTGAAGGTGAGATATCCAATCTCATGTAGGTGTAGCTGCGTTTTTTTTATTTTTTTTATTATTATTATTATTCAGGCCTCCATGGAGTCAAAAGACTCATTGTGGGAGGTCCTTCTAAGAACATAAAGTCTGTAAAGACTCATCGAGGGGAGGTCCCCCCCTAAGAAACACAAAGTCTATCATACCACTCCTTAAACTCATTGACCATTCTCACTCTCACCACTCCATCAGGCAATGCATTCCACGGTTCAACCACCCTCCACGCAAAGAAACCACTCCTCACCCTCTTGCTCACAGTTTCCTTTCGTAACTTTCAGGGATGGCCTCTTGTCATTACTCCTTCCCACTGTTCAACCAAGTGAAAGAACTCCCCGGTGTCAACTCTGTAACCACCTCTCAACAGTCTAAAACTCTCAATCACATCACCTCTCCTTCCTCTATCGACCAAACTCTGCAGTCCACATTCCCCCAGCCAATCCTCATAACTATCCTGTACAGTCCTGAAACTATCTTTGTCATCCGTCTTTGTATCCTTTCCACAGTCAGTTTATCCCCTTCAAATCCTGGGGACCAAATCTGAGAGCAATAGTCCAAGTGTGGTCTGATCAGAAACCCACACAATGGAACGATAACCCCGCCCCCCCCATCTCTGGAGGTCAGCGTCCTTCTCATAATTGCAGCAAATCCTCTGTGTTACCTTCACCACCTTTGCAATATGTCCCCTAAACTTCAGGTTTCTATCAATCATCAACCCCAGATCTCCTGTCTCCCCCACTTCCTCCAGTATAACTCCTCCTATAGAGTATGCAGCATCCCATCGATGTTTCCCAAACCTCACAACCTTATATTTTGCTGCATTAAACCGACACCTTCCCCATTCATTTGCCCATCTATCTAGCTTACTAGCTTATTCAAATCCTCCTGCAGGGCTACCACATCTGCACCATTACTAACAATCTTTCCCGGCCTCGCATCATCTGCAAACAACTGAATATCTCCTTGCAATCCACTGGCAACGTCACTGATATAAAGGTTAAACAATATAGGTCCTAGTACCGAGCCCTGTGGGACCCCCACTTGTAACCCTCTGCCTCCTTGAAATGCTCCACCATACACAACTCTCTGATACCTATCAGACAGCCAATCCTGAATCCAGTTGACCAATCTGACATCCATACCCATGTGCTGCAACTTAAATATCAGCTTATCATGTGGCACCCTGTCAAATGCCTTCGCTAAGTCTAAGAAAATGGCAGTATATGCCTTTCCCTCATCTAATGCTCTTGTAACTTTATCATAAAAGACTAGCATATTACTAAAATGCGCCACTTCACAAATCCATGTTGACTCTAACAGATAACATTACCCTCATCTGCCCAATGCTGTATACGGTCCCTCACTACTTTCTCCAAGATCTTAACAACTACTGATGACACACAGACTGGCCTATAATTAGACACTTCCAGTCTGTTACCACCCTTATGCAATGGTTCTATCTTACCTTCCTTCCATTCCCTGGGCACCTTTGTCAAAGCCAGACTTTCATTGAAAAGCCAGGTTAAAAGCACTGTCAGTTCCCTAGCACATTCTCTCAAAACTCGTGGTGAAATACCATCTAGTCCCAAAGCTTTACTGACATCCAGAATACTCAGTATCTGAAACACACTCTCCTACTGTACCTCTAAACCTCGAACCAGTCCTATCCCTCTAGCATTAAAACTGACTCCTCTAGGATGAAATACTCCAATAAAGTGTTCATTGAACAATTCCATTATTTCCTCTGCATCAGTCACTCTGTTCCCATTTTTATCCCACGATATCATTCTTCCACAGTCATTTCTTCTCCTACTGGGCACATATCCAAAAAATTCCCTAGGATGTTCTTTGGATCTTAGGAACAGTCCCCTCTCATTTTCCAATTTCGTTTTCCTTACCACACTAGTCACTCTTCTGGCCTGTGTCTTATATTCTTCATGCGTCTTCTCTTCACCTGTCTAATTATATCTCTTCTATAGTCTCTTTTTCGCATGCAATTCCTGTTTAATATTGTTTGTCATCCACTTTACTCCAAATTGTGTCCTCTTCTTCACTCGTGGTATACAACTTACCATTGCTGCTAACAAATATTCTTTCACAATTTCCCACGCACTAATGATATCCCGGCCTTCCAATTCCTCCCTCCATGAAACTTCCCCAAGTTGATGTCTAAGACTATTATAATCAGCTGCATTATAATTCCACATAAGTTCCCATCTCTTTGATACTCCTGCATGTCTATTCATTTTCCAAGTCAAAACCATATGGTCACTCTCTCCAACTGGTGGGAGAGATGTCATCTCAGTTATTATCAACTCGTCTGATGCTATAACCAAATCCAAAACTCTTGAACCTCTTGTTCCCTCTATTACATGTTGCCTAAGACATTTGTCCCTGAAGAATTCTAGAAATTCCATTCCCCTATTGCTACATGCATCTTCCTCTCTCCAATTTATACTACTGTAGTTAAAATCTCCCATAACAATCATTCTTCTTGCACTTGCCAAACTTAGCTCTCTAAACATCTCCTGGTCCCCATCCTCTGTGCTCCTGGGTCTGTAGCAACACCCCACTTAATATCCTGTCTTGCCTACCTCTACCTCACTCTATATGCTCTCAAAATCATTTGTCTCACTTCCTTCCAAAGCCTCCACTCTTAGAGGACATAGGTCATCACTTATCATAAGCAGTACCCCACCACCACGCTTTCCCCTTCTATCCTGACGAAAAATGCTATACCCAGCGACTTCTATTCCTGTTATTATATCCCCTTCTGTCAACCACGTCTCAGTGATCCCAATAATGTTTGGCCAGGCTGATGCTGTCTGCGCCACGAATTCCTCTCCCTTATTCCGGATACTCCTGGCATTAGTATAAAGCATATAAATGCCATTGTTTCTATACCCAAGTTTTCTTCCTGCATTAGTATAAAGCATATAAATGTCATTGTTTCTATACCCAAGTTTTCTTCCAGAAAACTTTGGTTTTTATCCCACACACATGACACAGACAAATAGGCTAAAGAACATTCACAATTAACAGAAAAAAGTGGTATTATTTGATAGTAGATGGATAATAGCTTTATGTGGTGTGTAAATGTCGGATTAAGTAGTTTACTGGATGTACTGCACCTATGTTAGTCATTCCTATTCCTCTAATCAGATAGATTAATTCCCTTGACTAGAGACATATCCTAGGCTACTTTACAAGTGCATCATCGTGAAGAGTTTGACAGAGAATTTTGATGCTGCAGACTGACCAAAGTTTAGGGTTGAGGCAAAAGTTTGGATTAATTGTGATGAATGTTAAAAATACCAAGCAATTTTAAACCTGGTTTTACTCCATTTCCCAAGTAAGCAAACAGACAAACAATCAAGTTTGCACCTGCCAGTGATGCAAGTCTAGCTGATCCTGCAGGTAGTGGATAGGAATGACATCACTTGCAGGTGAACCTGACTTGTTTGTCTGTTTGCTTACTTGGGAAATGGAGTAAAACCAAGTCTAAAATTGCTTGGTATTTTTAACATATATCATACCCAAGGTAAAATACTTTCTATAATTGTGATGAAGAACATCAGTTCTTTAGACTTCTGTGCTTTAGTCTTAGTTATTGCATTCAGTCTGCCTTGACTATTAAGAAGAATTTCTACAGTATTCTTTTAAGCACCAAATTCTTTAAATGGAAAAAAAATCCTGTTCTACTCTTAAGAAATGCTAATTAATTTTTGCAATTTAGGTTCAGAGAAACTGCATTATTTTTCAAGTCAGATAGAAAATATGGAAAAAACTAAGCATGACCTTGCTAATGCTGAAAGGTTATTCGATCTTCCTATTACTCCATGGGTTGAATTAGTACAGATGCAGAAAGAAATGGAATTGCTGAGACAAGTTTATGAAATCTATTGTGAACAAAAGGTAACATATACTTCCTAAGTAACTTGATTATATATTCTACTTGATAAAAAATCATGTTATTGTTTTTAAATTATATTTTCTCTCTTTTAAGTAAATAAACATTTATGAGCGAAGCATCCTCATGGCTAAATGACTTTCATAATTAATGCAGTTGTATTCGCTATAAATTGCCCATCCTATATAGCAAAACACGTATTCTGGATTCTTATTGTACAAGAAGATAATTGACAATAACAAGCTTCTCATTTTTTCTTCTTCTTGTGTATGCCATTTTTTTCTTCTTCCAGTTTAGTATTGTAAATATACATCAGTGTAACAAATTACTATATGTTAAATACACTCAAACTTTTAGGTTTTAGTTCTAGTAAGACTCGTTATGGTTATGATAAGCTTGATATTTCCAGTGCATTTTCTGATATCTGACACAAGAAGCCTTCTTACCAAGTCGCCACTTTGTAGTCTCCCTATTGTCCTTCACTGGATTGCCAATTTCCTCTCTGGTTATTCATTGTGTGTTGCAGTGAATGATTTCCTATTATCTGTTTTTTTTTTTTTTCTTTCAGTGCTAGGGTGCCCTAGAGCTCAGTGTTTTCATCTACACACTTTTCTTCTATATCAGCACCTTTCTCACTAAATTCTAATCCCATAGTTTTCCTGATGTCAGTACATCTCACTCCTCTTCTTCATTTGAGAAACCTTGTAGTGTTCAAAACATTTCCTGGAACTGGCACAAGATCATTACATATTTAGGTTCCTCAGTCTTCCAAAAAACCTTAGTGTACATTTTCATTCAAAAACGTCAGCTCCATCCACTGCTGCATATAGCCCCCCCCCCCCCCCAATTTTCCAATTCTGTCTGTCTTTAATCAATGTCTACCATCTCATGTCAAATCTTTGATTATCTCTCCATCTTGTACCTTGGTGAATATTCCTTCTCTTTTCTTCTGTTGGATTCATTCATTGCTTTATTTTTTTCATCTTTCATTTGGCAATTTACTAATATGGCCAGCTCATCTCTATATACAGGGTGTTCGGGATAAATTTGACATATTTATAATTAATTATATTTTTCCGTAAGTTACATGTATTAACACACACTTCTCTTCATTTAAAAGTTTGGACCCTTCTTCATTCATATACAAGATGTCAGAAAGGATGGATAGCTGGAACCCACCTGAATCATGGAAGAGAATAACTTGTATCATGATGATTCGTGCCCGCCATCAAAATAAGGATATTACGACTGCTGCCCAATGCTCCCTGAATACAGTAAAAACAATCAGGCATGAACTAGAGACTTGCAATGGTGACTACGAGGATGTAGCAAGAAGAAAGATCCCTAGCAGACGATCTGATTGCGTTCGTACAGCAGAATTCCTCGCAAATCTGCAGGAACAGGTGTTGAAGAACCCTGGCATTGGAATTCGGGCTTTGTTCGTGGAGTTGCTAACTGTAGTCAAGCCCTGGATAACAAGGGTAGCCAATGGTAGGCCGTATGTATGGCAGCAGGATTCGGCCCCTTGCCACACCTCTGGGAAAAGTCAAAAATGGTTGTCTGAAAATTTCTACGACTTCACCAGTCCAAATGTTTGGCCTCCAAACTCCCCAGACCTTAACCCCATGGATTATTTTGTATGGGGCGCAGTTGAAAAAGACACCAATCGCACTTCCAGTACTACAAAAGCCCAGTTAATGGATAAAATTAAAACAGTTTTTGCGGCCCTTCCCAGGGAGACTGTAGCATCAGCTTGTTCGAGGTTCCGAAGCAGAATTGAAGCTGTGATCGATGCTAATGGTGGTTATTTTGAGTAAATCTTGTTGATAGTATTGTAATTAACTCTGCCTGTAATGTTTTTTTGTCAATTCATTAAATTTAATAGATACAAAGAAGATTTTCTTTTTCCTTACGAAACTGTCAAATTTATCCCGAACATCCTGTATATGCTTTACAACACTTCATAGTATCTTCTACTTCAGTCACCTCTCTAATTTTAGAGTTCCTTATTCTATCCCTTTTTGTTATGTGAAGCATTCTTCTCTATCTAGGGCTCTTTGGGCCACACACACACACACACACACACACACACAGAGTCTTCTTCATCATGTCTCACTTCCATAGGTAAACAAGGGAATAATACATATATTATTATTATTATTGTATGGGCACCTCCACGGAGTCAGAATACTCATCACAGGAGACCCAAACTCTCCACATATTCTATCATACCTCTCCTTAACAGACAGAGCACTTACAACTGAGCCTGGCAACCCATTTCATTCATTCACAACTCTTCAAGCAAAATTTCTACTCCTGACACCCATAATAATTACACATTTATTCAACTTCCAGGGAATGTGACTTCTTGTTCTGTCCCCCCCCTTTTTTTTTTTCTCGTATCAACCAACTTCTGCAATCCACACAATTCAGTCTGTCCTCATAGAGAACATTCCACAGACCACCCACTATCTTGGTCGCTCAGATCTCAATCCTCTCCACTGCTTCCTCATTCCCAAGAATTCCAAGAGTTCAGACCTGAACACAATAATCCAGATGTGCATGTAACATGGCCTTGTAAAGAAGAATAACAACTTTCTTATCTCTAACTTGTTGATGTGTTCTTCAATAACAAAGTAATCTTATGGGCTACCTTAGCAACCTTAACATCTCCTCTAAACTTTAACTCTCTGTCTACCACCACCCTTAAATCTCTAGCTTCATCAATTTCATGGAGTACAGTTCCATCAACATGGTGCACAGATCGTAATGTATTTATCCTAAAATTCATAACTTTACAATTCTCCACATTAAGCTGATACCCATTATCTTTTGCAAATACTGACAGCCTATTTAAATTGTCATGCAAACTCTTCACATCACCTTGATTAACTATTACTCTACCTAATTTTGTATAATCAGCAAGCAAACGAATATTTCCTTTCAGGTTATTTCCTATATCATTTATGTTATAGGAAATAACCTGAAAAACAAATTAAACAGAAGTGGTCCTATCACTTAACCTTGCAGGACCTGTTTTTACTTTGATTCTCCCCCTCCATATCTACTTTTTGATATCTGTCCACCAACCACCCTCTTATCCACATAACCAGTGTCATATCCATCGGCATTGGTTCTATGCGAAACAAAGTTCCATGTGATATTCAGTGAAATGCATTTGTGAAATCCAGAAGTATCGTCATGTAGCCATTTCCTTTTTCCTTAGAGTAATTCAGTTATTACTCTATTATAAAATGTTAATAAATTACTAAGGAATGATGTACCCTTCACAAACACCTAAAACCAGGTGACCAAATCTGAGCACAATAGTCCATGCATGGCCTAATCAAAGCCTTATACAATGTAACAAGAATCTCCCTACTTCTACAAGTTAGTATCCTCTGCATCATTCCCAGAAGCCTTTGTGTTGTCTTCACAATTTTGGCTATGTGTCCCCTAAATTTCAGATCCTTATCCACTATCATCCCAAGATCTCTTATTTCCTCCACTTTCCACAATATATTCTCACCAACCATAAATTCTGCATCCCATTTTTGTTTTCCAAATTTTAAAACCTTACATTTTGCAACATTGAACTCACATCCCCATTCCTGTGCCCAATCACTCAATTTAATCAAGTCTTCTTGTAAGGCCACAACATCTTCTTTCCTCTTCATGGTTCATCCCAACTTTGCATCATCTACAAACAACCGAACATCTCCATTCAAATCTTCACCAATATCATTAGTATACAAGTGAAACAGTAATGGCCCTAAAAGAGACTCCTGAGGCACACCACTAGTGACTTTTCGTGTCCTGGAAATCACTCCCACATACACAACTTGTTGATACCTACCAGATAGCCAGTCTCCAATCCAATGCACCAATCTAATATCCAACTCCATCTGCTCTATAACTTTACATTTATCAACTTCAATATTGTAATAAGTAAGTAGATTACTAAAACATGACCTCTCTTTAGCAAATCCATTATGTCCATCAAAGATAATACCATTGTTGTCAACCCAACTCTGGATCCTAGTTCTCACAAGCTTCTCCAACAATTTAACTACAACACCTGACACACAGATAGGCCTATAGTTTGATGCTTGAGTTCTATCACCTCCTTTATGAAGTGGCACAATCTTGCCCTCCTTCTACTCCTTAGGAACTTGTCCCAGTGCAAGACTTGTATTTAAAAAATATGTCAAAGCCGGTGTCAACTCCCTGGCACATTCTTTCAGAATACGTGGTGATATATTATCAAGTTCCACAGCCTTATTTACATCTAGTTTGCTCAACTTCCCATACACCTCTTGCCCACTTACAGTCAGTCTCTCTTCTCCATCATCAACTGCTCTCAATCTCTCCATGAAGTCACATTCACAGGATTGAAAGACTTTTATAAACTGCTCATTAAGTATCTCCACCACACATTCTGCAACAGCTGTCTTTATACCATTTTCTCCAATCAATGTCATCCTTCCATAATCATTCTTTCTCTTGCTGGTTACGTATCGAAAGAACTCCTCAGGATTCTTTTTGGCTTCATTAGTTAACTGCTGTTCATACCTTTCTTTAGCTACCCTCATCAACCAAGTCGCCCTCCTTGCCTGGTCTTTGTAGTCCTCATGAAACTGGTTATTTCCACTTCTCTTATGCTGCCTCCATAATGCCCTTTTTCTCTGTATCGCAGGCTTAATCTCTTTATTCATCCATCTGACATCTACCTTATTTAACCTTCTCGCCCTTGGAATACATTTAGACATTGCATCTACTAGATAGTTTTTGAAAATCCCCCAAACTGCATTGATCTCTTTTTGAGATAACTCCTTTTTCCATGCTATACCCACAAGCTGTCTTATGAGTTCTTCATAATCATCTCCCCCCCTTGTAGTTCCACATATACCCTTTTCTTACAGAGCTCCTCGCACTGCTGGCAACCACCCACGTAATCACCCCATGGTCACTCTCATCAATTGGTGGATGATTTGACACCTCATTTATCATTACATCCTCTGATGAGATGACCAAATCCAAGACCCTCAATCCTCGTGTGTCCTCTGTTACATAATGTCTGAGGTAGTTATCCCTCAAAAACTCAAAAAACTCATTTTCTTTACTTCCATTTGCTATATCATCATTCCGGTCTATATTGCCATAATTAAAATCGCCCATAATAATCACTCTCTTCTTATATGCTTGGCTAATTTGATGATACATTTCATAGTCACTGCTCCACATTACTTGGTCTATAACAACATCAACCAAGTATTTCATTCCATTCACCTCTATCTCACACCATACTGCCTCAAACCCTAGAACTATTTCCCTCTTGTATCTCTACTTTGTATGGACATAACTCTTTCTCTATTATCAATAGCACTCCCCCTCCCTTTTTACTCTTTCTATCCTCATGAAACACATCATACCCTTCCATCTCTATTCCTGTCAGGATGTCGTCCTCACATAACTATGTCTCACTTATTCCAACAATTTTTGGATGAACAAACTCAATTAGTGCAACCATTTCATCTTCCTTATTTCTTACACTTCTAGCATTTGTATAGAAACACAGCTCATTCCTGGATCTCTAGCTAGTTCCACTGATACCACTCATTCGATGTGATCTCTCCATGCTTGACTGGGCCATTTCCCTTTCTGCTTATTCATTTTAGAATCCTCTTCAATTCCAAATGTTTCCTCTTGATCCCAGGTCATCCCATTCCTTTCCAGTCTACACATGCTCTCACTTCCTTTTGGAGCATCCACCTTTCTTATGCTGTATACACATTGGGTTTATTTAGCTGTATGTTAAGTTCTCTGTCTCTTCCATGTGCTGACTTAGACTTGGAACCTAAAGAAGTAAGATAAGAAAAAAAAAAGATAGCTGCTTTTGAGATGTGGTGTTACAGAAGGCTGTTGAGGATATCATATACTGAAAGGCATATGAATGAATGGGTGTTAGAAAAGATCAGTAGAATTTTATGACTCCTTAAGGATATTGACAAAAAGAAGTTAAAATATTTTGGACACAATGAAATGATGGAAGGAGGGCTTCTCAAAACAGTAATAGAAAGTGAAGTTCCTGGAAAAAGAGAAAGGGCCAGACCATCAATGAGATGGATAGTGCGTGTGCACACGGGCGTGCATGTGTGTGTGTGGAGTGACTGATCTTCGGAGAGTTGAAGCCTCCAGAAAAGCATACAAGAGGACTGCATGGTGAGAACTAGTGTGGCACATCATCAAGAATCAGAGTGACCATAGAGCATCTGTGGATATGCAATGAACAGATGATGATGATTACATCTGCAAATAAAAAAAGTCTTTGATATGGTGGAGATAAGTAGATGACTTCTTTATCCTTTGAGGAGGAAGCTCAGGCAACTAAAGAAGAGATGGAAGGAGATGGTGGAGGAGGACTTGAGGATGAAGAACTTGGATGTGGTTACAGCCCAAGACAGGAGGTTGTGGAGGAGACTTATTACAAACAGCGACCCTACTTAAGTGAGACAAGCTACAGAAGAAGAAGAAGATCAATTCCTTCCACTCTAAATTAAAATTCACTTTAGAACTTGAAAATTACTACTCCTCCCAGACATTTTAATTTCAAAATGAGGGAGAAGCTTCCTTTGGAAGCTTCTCCCTCAGTGTATACCACAATCCCACTCACAAAGGTCATTAGCTACATTCATCCTCTTTGCAACATATAAACTAGGTATTATATATACACTCAATAAAGCTCCCGGTTAAGATATGTTTTTTTGACTATCATCATCATCAATCAAATTCCTGATATATACCCTCAAGAGGTATATACCAGATATGATAATACTACACAGTGTTTTTTTTTCTAGAAAAGAAGGTGCCAGTACTCACCATGAAGTTGTTATTACAGCAACTTCCACACTTTTAACATATCCTCCAATATACCCTCGTCGTTTCTAGATTGCTTCTTGCTTTTGGTAGCAACTGCAGAATGATGATCGGAGCAGTCATGAGTCCACATATTTGCTATGGTTGAACTGAGTGAGAGGAGGTCCTACTATCCTGATGAACATTAGTGCAGAAGTTGTTCATACAAGCAGAGATGACCTAGATGAAGTTACTATAAGATTCATCTCAGAGAAACCCCTTTCCCTTTCACTGGAAGATATTGCAATTGTGCCCAAAGTTTGCTTTAGAGGAAGTAGTATGTCCGGGACTTTATTTTCTTGAAGATATTCACGGAAACCATGAACTGCTTCTCTTTCATTTATGCGAAATTTGCATGCTAACTTTTTAATTTCAGCTTCACCAAATGTTAGATGCTTCCCAGAATTTTCTGGCCAATACTTGAAATCTAAAATCTTAGCACATTCAGGCAAATCAGCATCATCTGCTTCAAGCAGATGCTTTTCAACAGCGTCTTTCAGATATTTATACAAAGCATATGAACTTATTGCAGAATTGTGTCTTTCATTTTTGTGGAGCTCAATCTCTTTGAACGTCATGTTCTTCTGACTTTGAAGAGAAATACTGTAGTATGGACCAGGATTTTCAATTCTTTCTTTAAAAAGTTGAACTGGTTGAACTGTATTCTTTATCTTCATGTCTGCTTTATACAAGTCAATATTTCTCTCTTGTAAATCTAGACTTAGTTCACTAAGTTCTTGGAGAGCATCACACATAAGGCCCAAATCAAGAACAGACTTGCATGATGTTATTTTTCTTAAAAGTCCCTCATAAAGACAGTGATCTGATTTGCTTCTGCTGCTGCTGTCTTCTTTTGCCTCCAGAAAGTGATGGATGAGGGCTTCAAAGTCTTGCCACATGCAGAAACTGCAATCCAGTGAGTGCTTAAAATTCTGCCAATTTTACAAAGTTGAAGTTCTAGAGTCACTGCATATTCCTGTAGTTCCCTAGCATTCTTAGGTGAAGTATGATAAGTCACATAAAGTTTGTCCATGAAACTCTTAAAGCGATTCACTCCTCAGAAAGTGATGGATGAGGGCTTCAAAGTCTTGCCACATGCAGAAACTGCAATCCAGTGAGTGCTTAAAATTCTGCCAATTTTACAAAGTTGAAGTTCTAGAGTCACTGCATATTCCTGTAGTTCCCTAGCATTCTTAGGTGAAGTATGATAAGTCACATAAAGTTTGTCCATGAAACTCTTAAAGCGATTCACTCCTACTACATTGTTCACTGTGTCACTAACAGACAATTCAAGTTGATGGCTAGCACAATGCCAGAAAATAACACCAGGAAACTTCTCTTGCATTAGCCTCCTTACGCACACTGAACAACACAGCTGCACCATCACTATAAGTGCAGACAATAAATACTCCTTTAAATCCTCCCAGATGAATCTTTGACTCCATGAGGTCTTGGGGTAATAATAATAATAATAATAATAATAAATAATCTTCAGATAATCCTAAACACTCAAGATGACTAATTAAAGAGTTTAGAATTCCTCTGGCAATTACATCTGATAATTCAATCAAATCTAGGATGACTCCCAGGAGCCGAAAGTTCAAGAACTCTACAAACTATAACAATCAATGTTGTTTTGTTACTCACAGTTGTCGATTCATCAATAAGTAACGATATTCTGTTCTTGGAGTTCATTATATTGTCTATTAATGTTTTTCTCATTTCACTTGTGATATGGCTCGCAATGTTAATGCAAACATTTGCAGAATGAAGAATATATCCCATGTCTACACCATTAAGTTCCTGCAAATTTATTTCGTCTTGAAAGTTGTTAAATGATTAATTTCTCCTACCAACCATTGTAAGCATTTCGAAACACTTTTCCTGTTACATCTTTATTATGAGACAAAGTATTTAAGAAAACTTTCTCTAATGTTTTGTTTTTTGCTTCAGATTTTATTTTTTGGAACACTTTGTGCATTGCACACTCTCCTTATGATCGTAAATCTTTTTTCTTAATGACATTAACTGTTGTTTGCGAGATTCTCCAAAATGACTGATTTTACCATTTGCCCACCCACTGAAATTTTTGTTCCTATGTGTTTATCGACAATAAGACTTCCGACATCACGACACACTTTACAGCCCAACATAATTTTATTGACATGTAGCCACTCTCTTCTCTCGCAGAAGTTATTTTTCTGCAAAAGTGTCCAACATTCGGGCCAACCATTATCAGAATCTGCTTCCTTTTGACCATGTGGATCTTCGGTCTTGGTTTCGTGATCCTCTTCACCAAGTGTATTTTCAGTGCTAGTTTTCTGTTTTACAGGATCACAAGTAGATTCAACAATTTCTGCTTCTTCAGCCATCCTTATTTTACTCATTGGCATAAAGTAACTACTTATTTTACTCATTTTTTGAAAAATGGCTTAACTTAGATTAATTCAAAACTCACGTGAACACCTGCCTGTTGCAGAGTGAATATAGAACTGATAAACTGATATTGGAAGCAATCAGAAGTGAAGTGAACTTCCTGTTTCCATAAGTTCTGTTCATTTTACAAATTGCCTGTCTTCTAAGGCAATTTTTACTATATCAATCCACCTACATCTTGGTCTTCCTCTGGATCTTTTTCATGCCAACCTGGCAGAGAACACTAGTTTTGTTAATCTCTCCTCTCCCATTCGTTTAAGTGACCACACCACCTGATATTAGCTCTGCTAACTCATTCCTGAATGCTGACAATATCAATTTCTTTCCTAATATCCTCATTTTTAATATCATATTGCCATTGATGTCATCCGTTCATGTCCCTAATCTTTCTCAGGACTCTCATATCTGCGGTCTCTAGTCTTTGCTAAAGAGTTTTACTTCTGACCGAGCTCTTAGATCTATAAGTTAAAATTGGCTCGAATACTGTCTTGTATATAGCTAATTAAGTGTTTTGGCAAATTTCTCTCTTATTCCATATAAATTTATTCAGTTCACTTCCTACCATATCAGCTTTGTTGATTCTGTTGTCTATTTCCATATTTAGTTTACGATCTTCACTAAAAATCGTGCCTAAGTAGCTGAAATGTTCTGCTTGTTCTATAGGTTCTCCATTCACAATGCAGTTGATATTTTCAATGTTTCTGCCTATTTTCATTGTCTTTGTCGTTGTCTTTTTAATGCTGACCTTCATACCATATCTATTACAACAGTTATTCACTTTAGTCTGGAAAACTTGCAGACTTGTAGCGGATTTATTTAAAAGTATAACATCATCCGCATAAAGCAAAGCGCTGGTATTTACATCTCCAATTTTGATATAAAGTATAATACGCTTTCCTTCATAATGTGACCCATATAGATAATGAATAACAGAGGGGGATAATGTACATCCTTGTCTGACACCAGATTTAACATTAAAACACCTTCTTGTACTTCCTTCAATTCTAATTACTGACTTAAACTCAAATAAAGAATAAGTATTCTTCGATATAAAGCTCCAGTGATACTATACACCTGCATCGTTTCGAATAGCTTCTCTATTGGCACCTTGTCGTATGACTTTTCCAGATCTACAAAACTTAAATACAGATTTTTCTTATATTCCCATGATTTCTCAACTATCTGTTATAAAATGAAAATCTAATCATTGGCCTGAATCCGGCTTGTTCTTCACTAAGCTTCTCTTGAACAATCCTTCTCAACCTTTTCTCAAGTATTGGAGAGAGGATGATGCATGTACCAATAAGGGAATGTAATTTCTAGAATTCTTGAGGGAAATATGTCTTAGGCAACATGTAATAGAGGGAACAAGAGGTTCAAGAGTTTTGGATTTGGTTATAGCATCAGAAGAGTTGATCATAACTGAGATGACATCTCTCCCACCAGTTGGAGAGAGTGACCATATGGTTTTGAAAATGAATAGACATGCAGGAGTATCAAAGAGACGGGAACCTATGTGGAATTATAAGGCAGGTGATTATAATAGTCTAAGATGTCAACTTGGGGAAGTTTCATGGATGGAGGAATTGGAAGGCTTGGATATCATTAGTGCGTGGGAAATTAGGAAAGAATATTTGTTAGCAGCAATGGTAAGTTGTATACCACGAGTGAAGAAGAGGACACAATTTGGAGTAAAGTTGATGACAAACAATATTAAACAGGAATTGCATGTGAAAAGAGGCTATGGAAGAGACATAAGGAGACAGGTGAAGAGAAGGTGCATGAAGAATATAAGACACAGGCCAGAAGAGTGACTAGTGTGGTAAGGAAAACGAAACTGGAAAATGAGAGGGGATTGGTCCTAAGATCGAAAGAAAATCCTAGGGAATTTTTTGGATATGTGTCCAGTAGGAGGAGAAATGACTGTGGAAGAATTATATTGTGGGATAAAAATGGGAATAGAGTGACTGATGCAGAGGACATAGTAGAATTGTTCAATGAACACTTTATTGGAGTATTTCATCCTGGAGGAATCAGTTTTAATGCTAGAGGGATAGGGCTGGTTTGAGGTTTAGAAGTACAGGAGGAGAGTGTGTTTCAAATACTGAGTACTCTGGATGTCAGTAAAGCTGTGGGACTGGATTATATTTCACCATGAGTTTTGAGAGAATATGCTAGGGAACTGACAGTGCCTTTGACTTGGCTTTTCAATGAAAGTCTGGCTGTGGGAAAGGTGCCCATGGAATGGAAGGAAGGTAAGATAGTGCCATTGCATAAGGGTGTTAGCAGACTGAAGAGACCTCAAAAAAGGTTGAAACTAGCGTGGGTAGTGGCCCTTCCCTTAATGAATAACATTATACATATCCGCAAGGAGATGTGTTTTGTATTATGGGAGATACTGAGATAAGAGTGATGTTAGCTTGCTCCACCTTTTCAGCGAGTTGTCCAGTGTTGTACCACCTTACCCCAGTCCTGAAGATACTTTCAGGCACAAACTTTGTTTGATCATTCTTGGATAAAGGATTAAACTAGATTTATTATAGTCTAACCAAGTGAAAAATAAACTTTCAATAATAATAATAATAATAATACTTGCATATATCTTACCAGGAACACTCAGTAGAGAAATACCTCTTTAATTCTCACATTCAGTTTTATTTCCCTTTTTATATATGGGTACTGTGAGAGCTCTAATCCAGTCATCTGGAATTTATCTCTTTCTCCAGGCCTTCTGAAGAATGCAGTGCAGCTACTGAAAGACTTTTATACTTTCATACTTGAGCATTCCTAGTTGAATATCATCTACTCCTGCTTTCCACATTTCGGGTTTTTGATAGCGTTTTCTACGTCAAGTGTGGATATGTATTCTTGACTGCATGTCTAGTCAGTGTTTTTTACCACTGTGCTGTCATCACTGCTTGTTTCATTTAGCAATTTTTCGAAGTGATTACTCCATACTTCAAGAATATATTTTTCTCCTGTTTTCCTGTCTCCTTTATCATCTGTAATTCCTTTTACAGCACTCTTTCCTCGATTTCTGAGCTTCTTCAACAACCCCCAGAATATATTGCCACCTCTTGATATTTATTTTCTGTGTTCTATGTATTATCAAAGTCCTCCCATGACTTGTTTAGCTAGTTTTACACAGTATTTAGCTTTCTTACATTTGTCTCTGTATTCTCTAAGATCTGAAGCTGACTTATTTGCCAGGAACTTTTAATATGCTTTCTTCTTTTCTTTCACTGCCCTTTTCACTTCCTGTGTCCACCATGGAGTTCTGATTTTTCTATCCTTATAGACAATCTCACCACATGCCTCTCTGGCTCAATCAATCTTTTATTATTATTGTTATTATTATACTTCAGGGGTTTTATTATTATTTTTATTATTATTATTCAGCCCTCCATGAAGTCAAAAGACTCACCATGGGATGTCCTTCCTAAGAAACACAAAGTCTATCAAGACTCATCGAGGGGAGGTCCCTCCCCTAAGAAACACAAAGTCTATCATACCACTCCTTGAACTCATTGACCGTTCTCGCTCTCACCACTCCATCAGGCAATGCATTCTATTGTTCAATCACCCTTCATGCAAAGAAACCACCCCTCACCCTCTTGCTCACAATTTCCTTTCGTAACTTCCAGGGATGGCCTTTTGTCATCACTCCTTCCCACTGTTCAACCAAGCGAAAGAACTCCCCAGTGTCAACCCTGTAACCACCTCTCAACAGTTTAAAAGTCTCAATCATATCACCTCTCCTTCTTCTATCCACCAAACTCTGCAGTCCACATTCTCTCATCCGATCCTCATAACTATCATTGTACAGTCCTGAAACCAACTTTATTATCTGTCTTTGTACCCTTTCCACAGTCAATTTATCCCCTTCAAATCATGGAGACCAAATCTGAGAACAATAGTCTAAGTGTGGTCTGATCAGGGTCTTATGCAACCAAATGATAACTGTTTTATCTCTGCAGGTCAGTGTCCTTCTCATTATTGCAGCAATCCTCAGTGTTACTTTCACCACCTTTGCAATATGTCCCCTAAATTTCAGGTTTCTATCAATCATCAACCCCAGATCTCAGATCTCTTGTCTCCCCTACTTCCTCCAATATAACTCCTCCATGGAGTATGCAGTGTCAAAACCATATGGTCACTCTCTCCAACTGGTGGGAGAGATGTCATCTCAGTTATTATCAACTCTTCTGATGCTATAACCAAATCCAAAACTCTTGAACCTCTTGTTCTTTCTATTACATGTTGCCTAAGACATATGTCCCCCAAGAATTCTAGAAATTCCATTCCCTTATTGCTACATGCATCTTCCTCTCTCCAGTTCATACTACTGTATTTAAAATTTCCCATAACAATCATTCTTCTTGCACTTGCCAAACTCAACTGTCTAAATATTTCCTGGTCCCCACTCTCTGTACTCCTGGATCTGTAACAACACCCCACTAAATATCCTGTCTTGGCCACCTCTACCCCACACCATATGCTTTCAGAATCATTAGTATCACTGCCTTCCAAAGTCTCCACTCTTAGAGGACATTGGTCATCACTTATCATAAGCAGTACTCCACCAACATGCTTTCCCTTCCTATACTGCCGAATAATGCTGTACCAAGTGACTTCTATTCCTGTTATTATATCCTCTTCTGTCAACCACGTCTCAGTGATCCCAATAATGTTTGGCCAGGCTGATGCTATCTGCACCACCAATTCCTCTCCCTTATTCCGGATACTCCTAGCATTAGTATATAGCATATAAATGCTGTTGTTTCTATACCCAGCATTATCCCCTCTAGACTCCACTGGGTACATTATTACCTGATGTCGTCCCCCTTCTCCCAACTACCCATTCCCATAAGAGGCCACTCCTGCTACTATCCTCCCTGGGACACACTGACTTTTTCAGAACAGCAATCTCTCCAGATGCCTACATCCTTCCTCATTCAAATATAAGTGGTCTCTTGCATACAATTCCTCTCTGTCCTCAAACGCACTCCAAGCATCCACATATTTGAGTCCTCTCTTGTCACACATTCTAGCTATTATGTCATTCAATGTTACCACTCTTCTGCTCAGTTCGTCATTATCATACCTAGGCAATACACACACTATCTTTCCTCTCTGTGTGTTCTTTCGTACCACCTCAAGCACAAATCTCATATCTCTCGCTGCCCGATTTACACCACCACTCAAGTCATTTGTTCCCACCATCACAATCATCTCATTCACCCTTTCACCTCTCTTAACTTCCAAAGACACCCTTTCTATCGTTCCTCCTGGCGAACACTCCTCATGCATCCTATTTTGAATACCACGGATCATTGAGTCCCCATACATTATACCTCTTACCATTCCCTCTCTCTCTCCTATTATTTCCATTTTCTTCTCTACTTTCATTCCCATACCTCTCTCTCTCTCTCTCTCATTCCCTCTCTCCTACTGTTTCCATTTTCTCCTCTTCTAGCACTGCCATACCTTAATCTCCAAGGTTTGGTTCCTATTCTCAAACTCTTTTATTTTTTCTTCTATAATGTTTGTGTATTTTAGTCTACACTTCATCTGAGAGCTGCTCAACTTTTGTTCACTTTAAAACTTAGTTATATATGTTCTTGTTTTTAGTATGTTATTCAATTTTATCCTGCTCGAGACTAAATGGTGATCTCTTCCTGTTTAAAATCCTCTGTACACTCTGGTGTCCTGCACCATGGAGAAAACATCACTATCAACAATAACATAGTCAATGAGAAGAGGCAAGGAATAAGAAAAGTCCTTGCCTCTTCTCTCCATGTGACTTTGTGCATATTTTTATGTTGGATCATGGTGTTAGTAATAACTAGTCCATGTCCTAGGAAAAAATCCAACAGGTATTTGCCATTATTATTAGCTTTGCTCTTTTCTCCAAATTTTCCCAGTTATTTTTGTATGTCTGACAATAATTTCCTACTCTGCTATTTAGATTCCCAACAAGGACCAACTTTTCATTTTTCATTGTGTCAGTTTCTTTCTCTAAAGCCTCAAAAAATTCCTTCACTTCTACCTTAGTAGAACCTTCTGTGGGACTATAGACACAAATAAGTCTCATTGTCCAGTTCTGATATTTGCCCCCATCACTCTACTTTAGACTTCCTGCCATTCAAGAAGATTAGCCTCGTATTTAGTATTGAACACTTTGGTACTTCTTCTTTTCCTTGATTGTCATTGCCTGAATATACCATTTTGTATTTATTGCTCAGAAAGATCTCAGCAGTTTTTGCCTTTTTTTGTTTTTGTCACCCCTATTATGTCGATCTGGTACTTATCCAATTCCTCAGCTAGCTCCATTTCTTTGCCATTCAGGCTTCTTATGTTGATAGTACCGATCTTGAACTCTGATGATGCTGAGTTGGGATGGGTTTAGGATTTGTTCTAGTTGCCGACTTTTCAGTGTTTGCCCTTGTTCCCTGGCGAAAACAATGGGGGCCTTGTTTAACTTGGTGACGGCATGAAATTCTGCCATTTACCATCATTTTTTATTTTGGTTTAAGCCAATAAGAATACAGTTTGGTTGGTTAAATTCCAAACTGCCAGCCTATCCTTGTTCGTTCAGTATCCAGGTAGATACCTAACAGGGTGCACCATGAGAAGTTGAAAATTGGATATTAGGTCAGAAGTCCTGATTGGTTCTCCGCATTCATTTAAAGGCTATGTGGAGGGCTCCTCCTAGTTATAAATTACTACCCCTCCCAGACGTTTTAATTTCAAAATGAGGGAGAAGCTTCCAAAGGAAGCTTCTCCCTCAGCGTATACCACAATCCCACTCACAAAGGTCATTAACTACATTCATACTCCTTGCAACATATATCACAAAAACTAGGTATTATATATATACACTCCAGAAAGCTCTCGGTTCAGATATGTTTTTTTGAGTAATTGTAATTGTAAATATGTGTGTGTTTATGGGTAAGATTTTGTGGTGGAAGTTGTGTGCCTGCAGTGTTTGTAGTGGGTGCACTTGCTGTTTAAGTTTGTTTACAAAATCGTTAAAATCAGAGCAGAGTACAGTAACCAGTGAAGGAAAAATTGTAGTAGCTTTGTCTTTGTCATTACAAGAATGTAATTTTGATTTTAGTCATTTTTAGAAATATGAGGTGTATAATAAATTTAGTTTAATCCTTTTTCCAAGTGTAAGCAAACAAAGTTTGCACCTGAAAATATCTTGAGAAGTGAGGTAAGGTTGTACATCTCTTGGCAACTCGTAGCAAAGGTGGACCAAGCTCTCATCATTCCTTGTCTCAGTATCTCCCATAATGCAAGGCACATCTCCTTGCAGACATGTATACTGCTATTCATTAAGGGAATGGCCACTACCCAGACCGGTTTCAACCTTTATTGAGGTCTCGTCAGTGGGAGGCAGACCCACTGACGAGATATTTGCACCTGAAAATATCTTCAGGACTGAAGTAAGGTGGTACATCCCTTGGCAACTGGCAGCAAAGGTGGACCAAGTTCTCATCACTCCTTGTCTCAGTATCTCCCATATTGCATAGCACATCTTTGCATTATGATAAAGTTTGCTTTGCATAAAGCGAACTTTGTTTGCTTACACTTGGATAAAGGATTAAACTAAATTTATTATAGTCTAACCAAGTGCAAAATAAATTTCCAACATCTTTCTCTAAATCCAGAGTATTTTAATAATAAGGTGGTGCACCTGTTGGCAACTCGTATAGGTAAATATGACCTCTCCATAGCTTCTGCCTTAGTATCACCACTCTGGGTCTGCCTCCCACTGACGAGACCTCAATAAAGGTCGAAACCGGTCTGAGTAGTGGCCCTTCCCTTAATGCATAGCAGTATACATATCTGCAAGGAGATGTGCCTTGCATTATGGGAGATACTGAGACATGGAATGATGAGAGCTTGGTCCACCTTTGCTGTGAGTTGCCAAGGGATGTACCACCTTACCTCAGTCCTGAAGATATTTTCAGGTGCAAACTTTGTTTGCTTACACTTGGATAAAGGATTAATCTAAATTTATTATAGTCTAACCAAGTGCAAAATAAACTTCCAACAAATACTAGGTGTGCTATATGTATTCGTTAGATTTTGTCGATCAATTATGGATATTTATGGTGATCTGGGATCTGAATGGTCAAAGTGTGATCTGAATGCAAAAGTGATGTGAAGTAATGTATCGGAAACTGAAGGGAGTGAGAATGCCATGAGAAGGATGAATGCTCATCTGATAGCAAAAGAGAGACACTGTAAAAGAGCAGCAAAATAATATTAAGGCAGTTTTGAAAGGAGAACAATAGATCTGCTGGATAAAACAATTGATGGTAGTAAGAATGACAAAAGTAATATTAATGTTGCAAAAGTTGAAAAATGGAGTGCATTTAACTCTGTTTATACAGTAAGGTGGCAAGTGGCATTGAGGGTGAACAAGCATGTGTGACTAGCAATAAAATAGAGAGAGCGAATGATAGCAAAAAATTATGGAAGATTTGAAAGCCGAATTGGTGAAGATGAGGCAAGAAATGAGACAGATCACACAGTAATAGAAAGGCTGATCTCCAAGAGGATGCATGTGTAGACAAAAAAGGAAGGGGGTGACCTGGGATTTAGGAAAAAAGTTACATTCAAAGAGGTTTCCGGGATGAATTAGGAGAAAAAGAAATGCCTCAAGGAAAGTCTGGAGAAGTCACATCTAATAAGTCGCATTAAAGAAACTTGATACAGATCCAGGAGTGGGCTGTTATGCTTATATTCAAATGCTAAAAGGCAAATGAAATGGTTGCATTGATTGAGTTTATTCTCCCAAAAATTGTTAGAATAAGTGACACATGGTTGGATGAGCATTTGTACATGTACTACGAGAGAGGAGAAACTAGGAGGAAGGCATTGGTAGCAAATGAATCAATAAATAGGTTGTGCAGAAGAAATGATGTAGGATTTGGGGATTTGTAGTCTGTGTTTGATCGAAAGAAAGATTTGTATAATGCTGATAAACTTCATCTAAGTGGTTTAGGTGGTACATATCTAGAGAGTTTTGTTACTTACTACATCAAAGATAGAGTCCTATTATTATTATTATTATTATTATTATTAAAAGACATAATTCCCACACGCCTAAAAACACTAATATACAATGCACTATGCCAAAATATACTAAGATACGATATAACAACATATGCTTTCTGTGCACCCTACAAACTAAATAGATTAATGTCGTTACAGTACAAAATGATAAACTGATGTTTTGGGAACAAAAAGACAATAGTGACTTTATATACACTGCAGTGTCAGAACACAAAATACTGTCAGCAAAACACTTATGTCACTATGCAGCTTTGCTAAAACATTATTTCGATGCCAACTACAGGACAGTCAGAAATACTTACCATATAACAAGCTCTCAGGCAACTAATTATATCACATATAAATACAATAATCACTTCAGAAAGCCCACATGAAACTTCTACATCCCAGACATGATAAACAAATTACCTTTTGAATACAGAAACCTTACAAACTACAATAGCCTGAAAAGAGCTCTAAGGATATACTATGAGCAAGAAACATGCTCCCAAAATACCATACAAACTTAATGAAACACAATATATTCATTCAAGCTTCCAGTTCAGCGACACATCAAGACATTCCAAGTTATCACGTGTGTGTGCATGGCAGCATGCACGAATTTCACAATCAACAGCTGGTGGAAATCAAACCTATTAAACATAATTTTGATTTCATAACTTCCCAACACAGCAAACAAACCAATAAATAATAACTAACTGGTGCCATCCTCAGATAAGCTTACAAATAAGCTTCGAGGATGAAAGCGGAGAAATTACATCTCGTCCAAGATTTAAAAAAAACATATAAAAAAATTTTTAAATTCCAAATCCATATATCACATTTCACTGCTGTAGTTACACCACTTAAATAATTGTAAATATATATATAACTCATTGTTAAATGAACAAATGCTTTATTATTATTATTATTATTATTAATACAACAACTCTCTACATCCCCACACCCTTCAATAACTCATATGGTTCTTTTGTGAGATCACATCAGATACCCACGCAACTCAACAACCTACCAAGAAAGTTAAAACACGTAGATAATTACAGAACATTAAAAAACGAACTCTGGAAAATATACCAACAAAGTTAAGATTCCATTAACACTAATATACACATCATAAATCACTAGCATCCAATGCTTACATCCCATACATAAACAGTAGCAACAACACAAATAGTGAATCCTACTCTCTTCATGAAAGCTAACCCAAGCTTTGAAGTAGGTGGGATTAACTTGCCTCACTCATCTACAAGTAATCCTTATAAGCAAATGCAGAAATTTGTATGAATAATCACTCTTTCTCAAACTTTAAAAAAATAAAATAAAGAAAAATAAATAAAGAAAAAATTATTATTATTATTATATAGAAATGTATACATTGAATAAATAAATCTACTTTTTATATGATAAAAAAAAACAACATTATACAGGGAAAAAAAAGAAAAGAAAGAAAAAAAAAACCTGTACGAATTTCATTGTTACAAAAAAAAAAAAAAACAGAATTAAACCTGATAGGTAATCGTATGTTGTAATTGTAAATATGTAATCACAATATAAATCATAATTTTAATTAAAAAAGATTGAATTTTTTTTAAAAGAAAAATATGTAATCAAGTATGTATCATATGTAATCAAATGCATGTAATGTATGTGTCATATGTAAACAAATGTATGTAATGTATGTATCATATGTAAACAAATGTATGCAGTGTAGTAAGTTTTTTACCTTGGGTCTGGCTCCCACTGATGAAACCTCAATAAAGGTCGAAACCGGTCTGGGAAGTGACCCTTGCCTTTGATGCATAGCATCATACATCTCCGCAAGGGGATGTGCTTTGCATTAGGGGAAAATACTAAGGAAAGTGATCACAGATTACTCCACCTTCACCATGAGTTGCCTCAGACGTGCAGGCGTAAACTTGACTTACTTGTCTGTTTGCTTACTTGGGAAAAAGGATTAAAATCTAGCTTATAAAATTGCTTGGTATCTTAAACAAATGTATGCAATGTTGTATCATATGTAATCACATGTATGTAATGTATGTATCATATGTAATAAAATAATATATATATATTATTATTATTATTATTATTATCTATTAGGTTACAAAATTAAATTAAGCTGTAGAGCAACATGTTTCCAAAAAAGGAAAAAATTAATAAATAATAAATAGAAATAAAAAATTGCTTATGTAAGTATACATATAAATTACAACCAACTGGTATGGATAGTTGGTAATTAGTTTACAGAATTAACAACGCATATAAAGTATATTAATTAAAGGTAACTTTAATAAATAACTTCTATATTTTGGCAACGTCACGTTGCCATCTTCAGGAACATAAAGATATGGTATGTGCATGCAGGCACTAACAAAAGCAAATGAGGAAGAAAGCAAGAAACTAATATTGTTCCTAAAGTCCTAATGGTGCCCCCTCTGGTGAGCTAATTTGGTTGACTTGGCAGTTGAGCTGAAGTTCCCAAAATGTAAGTCTCCCAAATTTGGGGTAGTTTCATGCACCCAGATTTGAAGAGAGGTAGTTATGTATTAAAATTACCTTTAATTAAAATACTTTATATGCGTTATTAATTCCGTAAACTAATTACCAGTTATGTATGACCAATGTATAAGCCTTGCTACTAGAATGGTATGGATAGTGGCCAATAAAAGCTGTTACAAGCGTGACCTGAGAGGTCTGCTTCACCAAAATTGTTCAATTTAATGTGTCGTTTGTGCTCTTTTTTAAGGATAGGGATTGTACGTCCTGTTTGCCCAATACCGGGTAAGTTACAGGTACAGTAGGCAATAAAATCCAGGACGTGCCAATTGGGGGAGAGAATCTTTAGAGGAGTTGAATATGTTTTTTCATTTTAAAGGTGGTTTAAAAGTGGCATTAAGATTATGATGGTGTAGGATTCTATTAATTTTTTCTGATAACCCTTTAATGTATGGGATAGCTATGGTTTTACTGTAATCTATATTATTTTTTGATGAAGTTTTATGAAGAACTTTATTGATTGTATTTTTGCTATAGCTATTATTTATAAATGTATTGCTAATAATTTTTAATTCTTTTAAGATCTTGTTCATTAGAACAAATTGTTATAGCTCTGTTTTGTGGGTGTTAATGACTCTAAATTTTTGTGAAGGGTGGTGATATGAGTTAGCATGTATATATTGGCAGGTATGCGTAGGTTTGTGGTAAATAGTAAAGGATAGATACCTGAGGGAAAACATGTGATTAGTGTATCCAGGAAAGGGAGTGAGTTCTGATTTTCAGTTTCCATAGTAAATTGTATGCACTCATGTTGTTTGTTCAAGTGGCTAAGGAATGTGTTTAACGTTTGGCGATTGTGTGGTCAGATAACGAAAACATTGTCGACGTATCTAAGCAAAACTAGGTTTTAGAGTAAAGGAATCAAGGGCATATTGCTCAAAAGCTTCCATATAAAAGTTAGCAATTGGGGGAATAGACGCAAGCCCATGGCCATAACTTCTTTTTATAGGTAAAATTTATTTTGCCACACGAGGTAACTAGACTGCAGTATGTGGAGAAAGAGAGCTATAATGTCGAGTGAAAATTTGTTCTGTAGAAGAAGAATTGTGTCACTGATTGGGACATTTGTGAAAAGGGCAAAAACGTCAAAACTGACTATTAAATCATCTTTGCTGAGTGTTAAGTGTTTAATTTTGTTATAAAGTATTCTTTATATAGGAGGAGGAATGACCTACCAACTCCTTGATGCTAATTTCTTGGCTAAGTGATAATTAGACACCAAATGTCTATTCCCTCATTACACACCAGATGTCTATTCCCTCAACTATCGGCCGAAGGGGGGGAACATTATTTTTGTGTACCTTGTGAACACCATATATTCTAGGAGAATGGGCATAATGGGGTATTAGTATTTTAACAATGTCTGACAAACTTAAGTAATTTCGCAGTTTTTTCTTTATCCTGTTCATCGGATTATAGTTCACAATCTGATAGGTGCTGTTATCCGAGACTAGTTGATTCATCCGATGGACGTAAGTTGATCTGTCAAGGATGATCGTTGCATTACCTTTGTCCGATTATGTTATAATTATATCTTTATTAGCTTTTAATGACTTGAATGCTGCTAGTTCTGTTTTTGTAATATTGCTACATATGTTTTTTTTTTTTTATTCAAAACATTTCTGGTTTCTAAACGAATCTACGTATCTAAACAAGAGGTTATCCCTGTAAGCTGTGTAAGGAGAATGTGAGCAAAAGAGTGAGAATTAGTTTTTTTTTTTCTTTCTTAGTACGGAGAATGGTGAATGATTGGATTATATTTGGTTGAATGATTGGATTACATTTGGTTACATATAAATTACAACCAGACCAGTTGGTTGTAATTTATATGTATACTTATATAAGTAATTTTTTATTTGTATTTATTATTTATTAATTTTTTCCTCTTTTGGAAACATGTTGCTCTACAGCTTAATTTAATTTTGTAACCTAATAGATAATAATTTTTTTTTATTTTTATATGATAATATTTTTATTGATCTGCTAAAATATTTACACATACAGTAAACATCTTATGTGACATAGCAACTTATAGTTTTACAGAATTCAGCACAAAGTGCTACATTTTCTACATTGGATTTCAATTAAAATTTTTAAAAAATACTTTTTTGCCTCTGTATTATGTATTTACAACACATGTTCTTCTAATATTTACAATAAAGATTATACAGAATTTTTGAATATAGAATATACATAATAATAATAATAATAATAATAATTTATTTATTTATTTTATTTATTTATTATTTTTTTTTTATGTCTCAGATAAATTGCATACATAGATGCTGTAATAATTATATATATATTATATATATATATATATATATAATATTTATAACACATTACAATTGTGAATAACAGATACTTGCAAGTTAATAATTTTCTTCCTCGAAGCTTAACAGAGTTTATCTGAGAAAGATAATAGATGATAGATGGTGGTGGTTTCATGGTTATGTTCCTATACTGGTCACAAGCCAGGTGTTGATTTTACTGTTTATTAGTATGTGTTTGGTAGACTTCAACTGCTATTACAGTTTAACTTTTTTTTTTTTTTTTTTTTTGTGCAAATAAGGTTGGATTTAGACATGGTATGTTTGTTTGTTAAGGGGTGCTTAAGGGTCAAAGCTGTATAACTGAGAGGAGACCTCCACATAGCCTTTAAAGGAATGCGGAGAACCGACCAGGGCTTCTGACCTAATGTGCAATCCTCACCTTCTTGTGGTGCACCCTGTTGGGTATCTACTTTGATACTGAACGAACGAGGATGGGCTGGCAATTTGGGATTTAGCCGACCAAATTGTATTCTTATTGGTTAAACCAAAATAAAAAAATTATGATACAACATGACAAAATTTCATGCCGGCTGGGACATCGCCCGGTTAAACAAGGCCCCCGTTGTTTTCGCCAGGGAACCAGAGCAAACAGCGAAAAGTCAGCTACTGGAACAAATCGGAAAACAAACCCCAACTCAACATCACCAGAGTTAAAGATCGGTACTATCAACGTAAGAAGCTTGAATGGCAAAGAAATGGAGCTAGCTGAGGAATTAGATAAGTACCAGATCGACATAATAAGGGTGACTGAAACAAAAAAGACCAAAACTGGTGAGATCTTTCTGAGCAATAAATACAAAATGTTATATTCAGGCAATGACAATCAAGGAAAAGAAGGAGTAGCCATAATATTCAACACAAAATACTAGGCTAATCTTCTTGAATGGCAGTCAGTCTCAAGTAGAGTAATGTGGGCAAATATGAGAATGGGGAACTGGACAACGAGACTTATTTGTGCCTATGGTCCCACAGAAGGTTCTACTAAGGTAGAAGTGGAGGAATTTTTTGATGCTTTAGAAAAAGCAACTGACACAATGAAAAAGGAAAAGTTGGTCCTTGTTGGGGATCTAAATAGCAGAGTAGGAAATGATTGTGAGACATACAAAAATATTTTGGGAAAATTTGGAGAAAAGAGCAAAGCTAATAATAATGGCAAATATCTGTTGGATTTCTGCTCAGGACATGGACTGGTTATTACTAACACCATGTTCCAACATAAAAATGTGCACAAATTCACATGGAGAGAAGAGACTAGGAATAAGAAAAGTCTCATTGACTATGTTGTTGTTGATACTCTTCTGTACTCCCTGGTGCAGGACACCAGAGTGTACAGAGGATTTGAAATTGGAAGTGATCACTATTTAGTTTTGAGCAGGATAAAATTGAATTTCATATTGAAAAGAATAACATGTAAGAAAGTTTTAAAGCGAATAAAAGTTGAGCAGCTCTCAGATGTGAACTGTAGACTAAAATACAGAAAGATTATTGAAAAGAAAATGAAAGAGTTTGAGAACAGGAGTCAAACCTTGGAGATTCAGTGGCAAACTCTGAAGAAAACATTGATTGATTCTGCCAGAGAGGCATGTGGTGAGGTTGTGTGCAAGGATAAAAAAATCAGAACTCCCTGGTGGACACAGGAAGTTAAAGAGGCAGTGAAGGAAAAGAAGAAAGCATATCAAAAGTTCCTGGCAAATAAGTCAGCTTTTACTCTTACAGAATACAGTGCCAAATGTAAGAAAGCTAAATAGCGTGTAAAACTAGCTAAACAAAAGTCATGGGAGGACTTTGGCAAGAATATAGAAAATAAATATCAAGAAGGTGGCAAAATATTCTGGAGGTTGTTGAAAAAACTTAGGAATGGAGGAAAGAGTGCTGTAAAAGGAGTTAGAGATGATAAAGGTGACATGAAAACAGGAGAAAAAGATATCCTTGAAGTATGGAGTAATTACTTTGAAAAACTGCTAAATGAAACAAGCAGTGATGACAGCACAGTGATAAAAAACACTGACGAGGCATGCAGTCAGGAATACATATCCATACTTGAAGTAGAAAAAGCCATCAAAGGCTTGAAATGTGGAAAGGCAGCAGGAGTAGATGATATTCGACCAGAAATGCTGAAGTATGGTGTTATAAAAGTCTTACAGTGGCTGCACTGCATAGTTCAGGAAGCCTGGACAGAGGGACGAATTCCTGATGATTGGAGTAGAGCTCTCATAGTACCCATATATAAAAAGGGAAATAAAACTGAATGTGAGAATTACAGAGGCATTTCCCTACTGAGTGTTCACGGCAAGATCTATGCAAGTATACTTGAGAAACAGTTGAGAAGAATTGTGGAAGAAAAGCTTGGTGAAGAATAAACTGGATTCAGGCCAATCAGAGGCTGTCAGGATCAGATCTTCACTTTATGACAAATAGTCGAGAAAGCATGGGAATATAACAAAGATCTGTATTTAAGCTTTGTCGATTTGGAAAAGGCATATGATAAGGTGCCAAGAGAGAAGCTATTCAATACGCTGCAGTTATATGGTGTCAATGGGGCATTATATCAACCAATACTTAGTCTTTATTTGAGTTGTAAGTCAGCAGTTAGAATTGAAGGAAGTACAGGAAGATGGTTTAATGTTAAATCTGTGTGAGACAAGGATGTACGTTATCCCCTCTGTTATTCATTATCTATATGGTTCACATTATGAAGGAAAGTGGTATTAAACCTGATATCAAAATTGGAGATGTTAATGTCAGCTCTTTGCTTTATGCGGATGATGTTATACTTCTAAATAAATCCGCTACAAGTCTGCAAGATTCTCTGACTAAATTGAATAGCTGTTGTTATAGATATGGTATGATGGTCAACAATAAAAAGACAAAGACAATGAAAACAGGCAGAATCATTGAAAATGTCAACTGTGTTGCGAATAGAGAACCTGTGGAACAAGTAAAACATTTCAGCTACTTAGGCACGATTTTTACTGAAGATGGTAAATTAAATATAGAAATAGACAACAGAATCAGCAAAGCTGGTATGGTGGGAAGTCAATTGAATAAATTCATATGGAATAAGAGAGAAATTAGTCGAAACACTAAATTAGCTGTATACAAGACAGTGTTCAAACCAGTTTTAACTTATGGATCTGAGAGCTGGGTCAGAAGTAAAACACTTGACCAAAGACTAGAGACTGCAGATATGAGAGTCCTGAGAAAAATTAGAGGCGTGAACAGATGGCATCAATGGCAATATCATATTAAAAATGAGGATATTAGGAAAGAATAATAAATTTAGTTTAATTCTTTATCCAAGTGTGAGCAAACAAAGTTTGCGCCTGAAAGTATCTTCAGGACTGGGTTAAGGTGGTACAACACCAGGGCAACTCATTGCAAAGGTAGAGCAAGATACCAACACTCCTATCTCAGTATCTCCTATAATGCAAAACACATCTCCTTGCAGATATGTCTAATGTTATGCATTAAGGGAAGGGCCACTACCCAGACTAGTTTCGGCCTTTATTGAGGTCTCTTCGGTGGGAGCCAGGGAAACTTTCTCTGAATCCAGAGTAAATTATTAAAAAAGGGTGGCACACCAATTGGCAATTCCTATAGGTAGAGATGACCTGCTAATGCTTCTGCCTGATATCTCCACTTGGGCCTAGCTCCCACTGAAGAGACCTCAATAAAGGTCGAAACTAGTCTGGGTAGTGGCCCTTCCCTTAATGCATAACATTAGACATATCTGCAAGAAGATGTGTTTTGCATTATAGGAGATACTGAGATAGGAGTGTTGGTAGCTTGCTCCACCTTTGCAATGAGTTGCCCTGGTGTTGTACCACCTTAACCTAGTCCTGAAGATACTTTCAGGTGCAAACTTTGTTTGCTCACACTTGGATAAAGGATTAAACTAAATTTATTATACTCTAACCAAGTGAAAAATAAACTTTCAGCATTAGGAAAGAACTTGACATTGTCAGCATCCAGGAATGCTTTAGCAGAGCTAATCTCAGGTGGTATGGTCACTTACATAGAATGGGAGAGGAAAGATTAGCAAAACAAGTGTTCTCTGCCAGGTTGGCAGGAAAATGATCCAGAGGAAGACCAAGATATAGGTGGATTGATACGGTACAACGTGCCTTAGACGATAGAAATATAAGATCTGATAATGTTGGAGTCTTGACAAGTAACAGACTGATTTGGAGTTAAATTGTAGATAGGAAGTTAGTAATGATGTAATTTTTTTCATGTAATACTGTCATATCCTGTACACCCCTTGAGGGTACATGGCAGGAATTTGATGATGATGATGATGATGATGTTTGTTTCTTTGTGTTCTTGTAGTGATGGTTTTTTGAGAGGGGCTTTGTCATAGGTGTGTGTGTGTGTGTGCGTGTGTGCGTGTGCGTGCGTGCGTGCGCGCGAGGGGGGAGACAGAAACAGGAATTGCTCTAATATTCATTCTCGTTATAATATTTATATAGTGCTCGTTTCAGCTCTCTGTATGTTCCTAGGTTTCTGTTGTCGAACGGCAGTTTGTTTATCATGTCAGGTACGTAGAAGTTTTGGGTGGCTTTGCTGTAGTGATTGTTGTATTTATATGTTATGTAGTTTGTTGATTGGGATCTTGTTATTTGATATGTTGTTCTGGTTACTCTATATGTTGGGCTGTAGTAATGTTTTAACATGACTGTGTAGTGGCATAAGTGTTTCACCTTAAATATTTTGTGTTTTGTCCATGCTTCCTGCATAAGAGTGGGTTGTTCCCAGAATATCAGTTTTACCATTTCATCTTGCAACCATTGTAGCCTATTAAGTCTGTAGTTTGCACAGAATGCAAATGATGTGATTGTATATCTTAAAATGTTTTCACATAATGCTTTATAGATTAGTATTTTTATGTGGGTTGGGGCAATGTCTTTTAATCTGTATAGTTTGCTTGCTATTATCCTAAGCTTGGTATGTAGGTAGTTTGTATGGCTATTCCAACTTTGATCAGTCGAAGCGAAGTCCGAGATAGCGTGTTGTTTTCACCTGTGTGATGGTTGTGATTTTAGGTTCTGCGCTTTGTGTATAGGAGGATGAATGTTGGATAGTGAGATATTTAGTTTCTGTGGGCAGGGTTTGGGGGTTTTTGAATACCATTAGCTTGTGTATGAATACCATTACCATTTGTTTTTCGAGGGTTTATGTACATTTTCAGTGAACCAGTTAGTGATTTGATTGATGTCGTATTGCATATTTGTGTAAGCGATATATGCATTGTTGTGAATGGATACTATGGGCGTGTCGTCTGCGTACTGAAAGATTTTACTTTTTAGGGGGAGTTGGCTTATGTCGTGTGTGTATATGTTAAATAGAATGGGAGATAGGACAGCTCCTTGTGGTACTCCACAGGTTACATGTACCTCTTTGCTGTATGCTGATCCTATACGTGTGATGTGCTTTCTGTTTGTGGTGTATGCTTTAAACCACTGTAGTAGACGACCTCCAATTCCGATATGGGTTAGTTTCTTTAACAAGGTTTTTGTGTGTTAGTGTGTCAAATGCTTTTGTTAGGTCAATGAATACCACTAATGTTATTCTGTTTTTATCCAATGCAGTGTTTATTAGATCTGTGAAATCTTCCAGGAGTGTTGCTGTTCCTTTATTTTATTGAAAGCCATACTGTGTTTAGGGTATGATTTGAAATTTTTCAATGTGTGTGGAGAGTTTCTGATGCACGATGTGCTCCATGATTTGGTTGATTACAGACAGCGTGGCGATGGATCTGTAATTACTTATGTTTCTTTTTCCCTGTTTGTGTATGGGTGTAATTAATGCAATCTTCAGTGTTTCAGTTATGTGTCCCGTTTCGAAGATTTTATTAAACAGTTTTTGTATAAATGGAAGTAGGTTGGTTGAGTTTTTCTTGATGTCTTTTGGTCTGATTCCGTCTATCCCCGGTCCTTTGTAGGGTTAATTTGTTGAATTGCCAGTGATAGTTCTTCTTTTGTTACTGTGGGGAACCACATCGACTGGGTTGCTTGTGGACCTAGTGGAGAATGTTCGTATGTGTGAGGAAAGGTTGTGTCTTGTAGCTTTTGGATAGAGTTCACAAAGTGCTGATTAAAGTTGTTTGCCAACTGTTTGACGGATTTGGGGTCGCAGGCAAAGCTGTGTTTTGTTTCTGAGGCAGTGGTTCTGTGTATATTGTCCAGCATTTCATTTATCAGGTGCCAGGTTTCCTTTATGTCATTCTGAGCTGTTGTTAATTTGTTGCTGTAATAGTAGTTTCTTTTTGCCGTTCTAATCTGTTGCTAGGAGATTCCGTTTTCTTTTGTATTCAGCTTTTAAAGCGATATTGTTTGGCGACTTCTTAACCTCCCAAACTGCTAGGGCGTCTATAGACGTCCAACTAAATCTGGATATGTTTCAGCCCTCCTGTTTAAAGAACCTGGATAAGAAGTGCAATTTGACTGTCATGTCCATTAGAAAGTGTGATAAACCCTCATGCTGAAGAGAACGGTTAATCGGATTATCTCGCGTTCGTAGCTGCCTCTCAGTTGCCTATAACAAGAAACGCACTTCCTTGTTCCATGCTGGTCAACTGGATTTTAGTTATATAGGATCGACTAAAAATAGAGAAATTATTTATATTTTTGTTTTCTCTTTTTATTGTACAATACAATTTTTAATGTCTGGACAAAATAAAGATCTTGTATAATTTGTTCACTTAAAAATATTTAAGTGAACAAAGCCTTAACTTGGAGAACCAATTTAATTTTTTATTTTTTTTTCTAATCGCTTACTAGACAAAAGATTTTTCTTTGTTCTCGAAGAAATGAATTCACGATAATTATTTGAAATATTCTTTTAAAAAAAGAAAAGAAAACCGGCTGCTGATATTTCAGTTTATATTATTTTTATTTTTGTACAAAACCTTCGAAATCGAATAATACTTCACAGATTTCCTTTAGAACACGCTTGAGCAATCTTGCTTTATAGAGAATAACATGAAATTCTTTAATCATATTACTAAATTTTTTCTTCATGTTGTATAGTGATCTACTGTTCTTTTTACTTTCACTTTCTAGGTTTCTTTGTATAATTGGTCATTACAAAATGAAATTAACAGTTATGATTTAAATTTATATTTTCTGCATAATTCAGATATTTTATTCTCCGATTTTTAAAGTAAGCGATACATTTGCTTATTTTTATCATTCCAAATATGTATATCAAAATTTCATTTCCTTTCACAATACATTTGAACTTTATTTCGCCTCTGATAGTTTAACCCCCCCCCCCCCCTTTGGCATTACTATCACACACCCGAAAACATGTTATGAAACATAGGTAGAGTTTGTATTTAATTCGTTATTTTTCTCTAGTAATTGTTCCACATAACTTTAATTTTTCGATACTGAAACTATGTGGTGATTATTATAAATTAGCAAATTATAAATCAGACAATATACATATTATTTATGTATATTGTCTGATATTGAGAGACCCTTTACTGGGGAAAGGTTACTGTATTACAATGGATAATTACTATATGTGTTCCTGAACTCGCTGATTTGCTTTTACAGCATTGTACAGATAGTTATGGTACTGTAAATGCAAAAAGGCGAGATATGCCTCCAGATCTGGCTTCAGGAAAGCTATCAAAGGGGGAAATCCGAGCTTATCATCGAGGGAAAGTCTTTGCACTACGTTGGAAAGACAAAAAAGATGTTTTTCTGCTGTCTTCCCTGCATAATCCATCAATGGAATCCGTGGAGAAGCATGGTTTGAAGAAAGAAAAACCCATTGCTGTGTGTGCATAGAACGACACTATGGGTGGAGTTGACAGGTGTGATCAGTAGCTATCATTCTACTCTGTAATGAGGAAACAGCATAAAAAATATTACAAAAAAGTGTTTGGACATGTATTAGATTTTGTTATTTGGAACAGTTTCCTCCTGCACAAGAAAAAATGTTTGTCTACCATAACATATCTAGAATACAGAATAGAAATTGCGAAAGCATTGCTGCATGCACATGCGCCTTCTTCAGCAAGCAGAAAAACAGGAAATCCTGCCAGACATCTGAGGTTGAAGATTTTGGTGGTAGATTTTCCACCAATGGCTAATAAAATCTACCACCAACGGCTAATAAAAAAAACTTGCATGCAAATGTTATGTATGTAATAAAAAAATATCAGAAAGGAAACAAAAATCTGGTGCCCTGAGTGTAAAACTGCTTTGTGTGTCTACCCTTGCTTCAAGGTGTTCCACACTGTTCAAGAATTTTAAATTCTGAACAATTATGAAATAAAAAATGTTTGTTTTCAAGGCCATCAAAACAGTCCTTTTCAGGACTACAAATATTGATAGAGGGATACCTGAATGAACTGTTTCCTTTTCATCTTGATGGTGAATTTTTAAGTTCTTTTTATGACACAGAATGATATTTTCGAAGGAATAAAATATGAGAAACTGGAATACTCTTTCCAGTTCCAGAGGAACTGGAAAGAGTATTCCAGGTAAAGTATTTCACCAAAACAATAAAAATAATGAAATAAAATCTACCCTATATACATATAAAATGATAAGCCTTTTTATGTCATGTTTTTTGAAACATTTTGAAACTCAGGGGCTACCCTCAGTGTCGAGTCTTCAAAATTCGAGTCATCAGAATTCAGGGGCGGAACCCCCTTTCGAGTTATCACAATTGAAGGAGAACTGGCCTATCAGACCGGAACATGGGGAGTTGGGCATAGACCCCCCCAGTTAATAAATGAAACATGTAAATAATAACAGGAACATTTTCACCTTGCCAACACTCAATATGGATGTGATATGGGTTCCAAATTTCTTGTTTCGGAGATATATATTACAAAGTTTTGTAATAAAAATTTCTGCTACAATGAAGTTTGACATAATCAACAATATTATTACTACCTTATTTCTGTTCCTCGTGTGGGAGAAAAATGGTAAAATGTCACTCTTATAATTATATGAGATGTTATAATGGCAAAAATAGTAAGAAAAAGTCATTTGCACTTTCTCTTCAAAACACAAAGAAAGAACATTGTAAATTCAGCCAGTGGAAAAGAAAATACTACATATTTTTCTTCTGTTATCTGATTTTTTTTTCTTGTAGTACAAAGAAGAAATCACTGCATATAACATTGAGTCTGCATGAGGGAAAAAATCTGGAAATTGGTTACATTATAACGAATAGAGAAATCATGTCAGAAAAAGTATTCACGTAAGATTCTAATCTCAGCAGACATAACATTTTCTTCTAGATTACATATCTGAAGTAACTGAACCTTTGCTACAATTTTACACTAAAATGAATGGGTATGTTCCCCAAGTGATTTACGTTTGTAACAGCTGTCTTGCAAACGATTTATGAAATAAATTATCTGAAATATCCGCAGATTGATTAGGTCTATACCCCCAAAAAAAAGAAGATTATGAAACGCATATGCACCTTTTCTTTGAAAATAATTCAAATCCTCGTTTTCAAGATAATTTTATGATTTAATTTCTAATTTTTCGATAATAAAAGTGAAACTGATCATTATAAATTAAGCAATTATGTTGGCATAAATAATGTATAAGCATATGAACGAAATGTCAGTATTTCTGTTAGGATATAGATAATCAACAATCGAAAAGGAAACATTCTTGACATTTTCTGCACTACAGCCTGAGGCACTTTAGTGCGACTTTATTGTTCTCCCCTTTCTTCTCAATAGCACTGAGAGTAATATGCCTTCAACTTTTCCTCCAGCTAAGAGGATATTACCAAGTATTTAGAAGACGTAGATTATTTCAGAAATAGCTTCCAGCGGCAGAAGTAATATTTAGATTTTTATAAAGAAAAACAAACAAAAATAATACTACTGAACTTTCTTTCGTGTGGTATGCATATAAATAATTTTGCATGGTGAAATATAGCATATTATTTCTAAAATTTCACATAATTTCAGCGGACAGTAGAACAGCTGGTTTTAGATTGCAAATAAATAGAACAGAATTAGAAGCTTCACGGTACAATCTGATTGCCATATATCTATTGTCAAAATGGTAAAATGAAGTAATTGATTTTGAATACTGTCTAGAAAAGCTTTGAAACCTGTATAGAAATTTAGAGTAGTTATGCAATTGAGTTCCAGGAGAGAATAAGGAGGTGGGGTGGGGGAGAGGAGCATTAGAAAATCTTCAAAATGAGCAAAAATTTTGAATCATTCCGTATATGATATTTTTCACATATTTTCAACATATCTACAAGGATATGCATTAGATATTATCGTAATATGCATAATACAAATAAATAAATAAAAGGTCAAGGCGAAGAATCACTGCTAAAATATCATTGGATATAAATTTTTGATACCAAAAAGACACAATCGGAAACCGAGTAATGCAATTTAGCATTTTAACATTTTTTTATTTTTATTTTGTCCTTATGAATAACAAAAAATCGTTTCTAAAACTGAAATGTGATGATCCATATAATGCTATTTGGCTAGAAACGAAAGCAAAAGGACATATTTATTTCAATAAATATTATTTAAAAATATAAATATTTGACATAATATTTTCAAAGCAAACATTTGAAAATTCTGAATTCGAAAAAAAATTATTCAATTATTATACGTAAGTGAAAGAACAATCAGTGCCACTCTTCTGGCGCACTGATTTATAGAATAAAATACACCAAATTTACTATCACTTAATAGATTCATTGCAAAAGAGTGATCAGTGATCATTTCAGGATTGATTTTTTTCGCATATGTGAAATTCCTTTCAATTTTTGGGAAGAGACACAATAAATAATTTTAGAGGCAAGAAAGGTCAAATAACTTAGGACAGTAAATGAAATTCTAAGCAACACAATAGACGTAAAGACAGGGGGACACAAAGGTCACTGAGCAACAGTTAATCCACTAATGGCTATAGAATAGCCGTAACGAGATTAACGGTGGAGGAAGGTAATGCCATGATAAAAGGTAGAATGCCGACGAAGTTTTGATCCATGAAAAAAGCTAGGGAGAGCTGACTATATCATCCACACCAGCCGGATGGGATGTTAAGTTGTTTCCATAGGGCATCTTTTCTTTGTATGTCTGTTAGTATGTTGTCTGTTATCCATGGATTTTGTTTCGTTTGGGGGTGCATTTTTATTTTTGTTAATGCTTTGTTATATATTTTGTTAAATGCAAGTTTAAGATTATTATATACAGCTTCAGCAGGGTCTAAGGATGCTATCTGCATCCAGTCTGTTTTTCTGATTTCATCGTTTACTATTGTTTCGTTTAAAATGCTATAATACCGTTTTGTAGTCTCAGTGATTTTTATGGGTTCTGGTTCAGTGTGTAACTGCAATGCTGTGAAATAATGGTCTGCCAGTTTGCATGTTATGACGGCTACTGTGTGGCTGTTTGGAGGGGGCCCTTATATTTATATGATCAATGCAGGATGAGGTTGTTGTGTTTCCGACTATCTCTTCTCGTGTATATGACTGTAGGGATGGGGTTATGTTATATGCCAATAATAGGTCTAGGTATTGTTCTGTGTTGTTATTTATGTTCCTAATGTTTATATTAATGCCTTCTATTATTATCAAGTTTTCTGAGGTGCCTACTTCCGTGGCTGAAAGCCATCTGTTTAGTTCTTCTAGGAATTTTGTGGTGCTTAAGTTGGGTGGTCTGTATATTGCGTTTAATATCAGGGAGTTTTCTTGTTTGATGTTTTTAATTTCGATGCATATGTTTTCTGCTTATTCTAATTTATAGTTTATTTCTGTTACTTCTAGTTTATGTTTGGTAAATATTATTATACCACCGCCTCGTTTTGTTTGTCTGCAGTGTTTGTGTTGTTGGCAGTGTGGCATTTGGTAGGTGGATGCCTCTTCATTTGTTGTAGATACTTCAGTCAGTATTAAAATGTCTGTTTCGCCTATATCTTCCTTCAGATAAGCTTGCAGCATCGGCCAGTATTTTTGAATGCTTCTGATGTTGATGTGGAGAATAGATAGTCCTTTTTTGGGAATTGTCATTTGTTTCCATTCTGATTTCAGAATGTGGCAATTATCATGTTCCTGGGTGATTACGTCTGCTTGATGGTCTGCATTCATGTTGGTTGGTGTGCTGTTCCTTCTTTACGAGTTGTCAATTTTCCTTTCAATGTGGCAGCCTGTTGAGGTCGTCTACGGATTTTATTTCGATCGGTTTTGCATCTTGTGTCTTTCTAAGGAATATTTTGCCGTCTCTTATCCATATAAACTGGTAATTGTTTTCTATTTTTACTTTCCTTGCTTGGTAGAATATTTTCTGATAATATGGCATTAGGTATTCGGACAAGTATATTGGGGTATTGTTGTGGTCTCCTTTCAGATCCTTGACTACTGGTTTTTTAATCCTGCTAGCTTTTATAAGTGTAGTTTTTGTTGTGCTGTTGGTAAGTCGCACTACGACGGGAGAAGGACGGGTATTATTTTCTCTTTTCCTTTTTTGTGGTAATCGATGCACTTACTGGATGTCTCTTGATTCAATGGGAGAGCCTATTTTTTGGCTTAGTTTTATTACGGTGTCTCTTCTTAGATGTTCCGTAACTATTTCTGGGAGATCATTTTGTGCTGCTGTTGGTTTGAGAGTACGTACTGTTGCTTTAAAGAGTTTAGTTCTTGCCGTAGTTCCGTTGTCTCTTTAATTAAATTATGCTGTCTTTCTGTTAGCTCTTTAACGCAGTTTTTAATTTCTGTAATGGTCTTTAATACACCTTCTACCGAATTATTATTAAATTTAATAAATTCCTCATATTGGTTGAATTTTTCTGTAATTTGTGCGGTATGTTTTTTAAATAGTTCTCCAACAAAATCGATTAAACTGTCTTTTAGGTTTTGTAATCTATTTTCAAGTAATGCATTTAAAGTTGGCTCACCTGGATTTCCATTGTTGTTTTCTTTGTTTTTAATTCCCTCTGTTGTTGATAGCTGTTTACTGCCTGCGGTTCTTTTCTGCATGTGCTGCCAAGTAGCCTCAGACAATCCTGAACATAGAATATGCATGTTTCTCTGGCAGTTCCTACATGTTACGTGGTTTTCTTGACCCCTGTTAAGAAAACCACGTAAACCACTGTTCTTGGCATTTGTAGCACTTCATACTTCTTGTTTGACGATCTTGCTGTAATTTCTAATATGGCGACTTCTTTTGTTCTCTTCTCGCGTAGTTGACCAACATATACTTCGAACTTTGATAATAATAATAATAATAATAATAATTTACTAGTATGTCTGCAGAGGATGTGAATGTCATTAAGGCATGGTATGATGAGCTGTGTGTATGGCAGAGGGAACTGCCTGCAGTGAGTCTTTGACTCCATGGTGGTCTGAGGATAATAATAATAAAATTAGCTTTGATGTGCTGATACTTTGTGTGTTTTGTAAATTTTGGTCGAGTCTCAAAAGAAGCTAGAAATGAAGGCTAATGAACATTTTGATATGCTTGATTTTTGAACAGTCTTTCCACATACGAGAGTAGTCTGAAAAGTTCCCAGCCTCGACCATAGATGGCAACACTATTGGCGAGATTTTTTCTTCTAAGTTGGTAAATCTGTCATAAGCATCCATGTGAAATTGCAAGTCATTCTATCAAGTTGTTTGTTTTATACAGCTGTCTGAAGCAAAAGTGTTGTCTGTATCCCTTGAAATGGATAAAATTGAATATCGTACAGCTATAAAATTCTTTGTAAAAAAAGGTTTAATGCCAGAAGAAATTTATTTGAAGTTCATAAAAGTTTATGGGCACTCTTCTTCTTCATTTCTGACAATTAAGAAATGGGATGCACTGTTTAAATGTGGCCATACCAGCCTTGAAGATGATCCACATGAAGGACGTCCAAAAAAGTGTAACACACCAGAAATCATTGATTATGTGCATGGTATGGCATTGGATGACCGCTAGTCAAAGTATGTGGTGAAATTGATGAGACTATAGGCATTTCAAAAGAACATGTAGGATATATTTTGCATGAAGAATTGCAAATGAAAAATCTTTGCGCAAGATGGGTGCTTGCTCACAGCAGATCAAAAAAAATGCATTAACAAGAATAAAACTGATTTGGGGTGTTGATTTACTACTATGGATGAGACTTGGATTCACCATTACACACCAGAATCGAAACAGCAATCAAAACAGTGACAGAAGTTGGTTGTTCAGCATCAAAGAAGACAAAGTCTGTTCCATCAGCAAGAAAGGTCATGGCTTCGGTGTTTTGGGATGCTAAAGGCATTTTGTTTATTAATTATCTTGAAAAGGGTAAAACTGGGGAATATTATTCTGATCTTTTAACCAGACTAGACGAAAAAATTGATGAGAAAAGACCTGGTTCATATAAAAAAATTATCTTTCATCAGGACAATGAACCTGCCCACAAAGGTGTTTTGGCAATGGGAAAATTAAAGGATCTGCGCTATGAATTGTTGGAACATCCACCCTACTCCCTAGGCTTGGCTCCCTCTGACTTCTATCTCTTCCCAAAACTAAAACTCTTCCTCGCTGGTCAGCGTTTTTCTTCGAATCAAGAATCAAGATTGCAGCTATAGAGGGGTATTTTGCAGATCTTAATGAGAACCACTACAGGGATGGGATAATGGTGCTGGAACATCGCTGGAATAAATTTATTACTCTTAAGGGAGATTATGTTGAAAAATAAAAATCATTTTGAAATTATAAATTTGTTTCTTTATTTGTTAGGCTGAGAACTTTTCAGACCACTCTCGTATCTTTGTCTTGTAGAAAACCAAGATTTAGAAAAGGGATGGAAATTTAAAGTGCTTGAAAAATAGTGTTACCAAACCAATGTTAAGAATTATTTCAATGTGTCAACTTCAAGTGTTGACACATTTTCAATGTGTCAACACTTGAAAATTGAATCCTGTGATCACAAATATTTTAAGCAACAAGAATTAGATTTTCTTTCACTGTACTTGCAACTAATTTTTCTTGGATATTCTTATACTGGTCAATTTTGGAATAAATCTCCTTACATTATTTTCTTATACTTTTAAAGTCTAAATTGTTATTTATTTATTTTTAAATGAATTGGCAGGCAGCTAGAGAAGAATGGTCTCGTCAACTTTGGGTTCATTTGGATCCTCAGGGATTGCTAAAATGCATTGAGGGTTTCTTGCGTCAGATTCGAATGTTACCCAGAGATGTGAGAAATCATCCTGTTGGTCGTACACTTGATGAAAAGCTGAAGCAGTTTAAAACTGCAATTCCTCTTTATGTGGATCTTAAACATGAAGCTATTAGAGAACGGTTTGGAGATTTTCTTTTCATTTTATTATTTTTTTTTCCAGTTTTGAATATATATGATTACTTTATACTAAATGTGAAGAGACAGTCAGTTTTAGTTAGTAGTTACAATAATGGAATACTGCTCATAGATGAAACTAAATTAAACTTTATTTATTAATAATGTTTATTTAATGACATTCACAAAATTTATAATAAATAGATTTTCTAACTAATGTCTTTCATTACCCTAGGAGTAGGTGAAACTCTTTTACTCCTAACTTTTGGTAATTGCTAACTTTACTCCGAAAGTTAGGAGTAAAAGGGTTTCACCTACTCCTAGTAGGGCAGTGCTGGTGAAACCCCACCGTCCTACTTTTTTGGAGACATAAAATGGCAGTTCCCATGTTTCACTCTACAGTAGGGGTTCTGGTCCCCTCATGTTCTCCTATTCCGTGCAATGTGGGTGATTGGCTCCCCATTCTTGCACCCCCCCCTCTTCCAAATCTTTTAATGAGGGAACCAGTACCTTCTCGATTTCAGGATACAGCTATATAATAGTTTCGCAGCTGGCCAGCAGGTGGTATAGGACTGAACCCAACTGTAATTCTTCAGGAGGTTTCCTGATCTACTGTTGGATTATCCTGCTGCTGCTCACTTTTCCAGGTAGTACCTAGAGGAAGTCTGAGTAAGCAGTTTGCATGGAACACTGTTCAAGGCCATGCTTGGATTCATGCCTCTAAGCTCAAATACACTGAGCTTCTCTCCTGTTGGATGCAACTTCTGTCTTTTCATGTTTTTGCCTCTTCCACATCCTGATGGTATAATGGTAACATGTTCCTAAGATAAGGCAGACCTCTGCATCAGTTATCTCTTCAAACTCTTGCAAAGTCAACCAAGACTGAGCTCTTCTTACTATTTCCCAAACCATCCACATTGTGCCCCCAATGAAATTTTGTCAGCAAGATAACCGTAGACTTCTCAGCAGCCTTGATACTAATTTTTTGCCTGATCCTGACATATTCCACTTGTACTAAAAGCTGTGTTCATAACTCAAACCTGTCCTGTATTGTCTCTTTAAGCTGTCATTCTCATCTGGCATATAACCCACGGCCTGATGCAAGCTTTTATCCAGCTTATTCCAAAAAAGAGACATACAAGTCCACCATTAACCCTGCAATCCTAATGGAAAATATCGTCAATAGCCAACTGCTACACTACTTGGATACTCACTGGTTACTTAATTATTATTATTATTATTATTATTATTATTCAGGCCTCCATGGGGTCGAAAGACTCATCGTGGGAGGTCCTTCCTAAGAACATAAAGTCTGTCAAGACTCATCGAGGGGAGATCCCCCCCCCCTAAGAAACACAAAGTCTATCATACCACTCCTTAAACTCATTGACTGTTCTTGCTCTCACCACTCCATCAGGCAAAGCATTCCACGGTTCAACCACCCTCCACGCAAAGAAACCATTCCTCACCCTCTTGCTCACAGTTTCCTTTCGTAACTTTCAGGGATGGCCTCTTGTCATCACTCCTTCCCGCTGTTCCACCAAGCGAAAGAACTCCCCAGTGTCAATCCTGTAACCACCTCTCAACAGTTTTAAAAGTCTCAATCATATCACCTCTCCTTCTATCCACAAAACTCTGCAGTCCACATTCCCTCAGCCGATCCTCGTAACTATCCTTGTACAGTCCAAACCATCTTTGTCATCTGTCTTTGTATCCTTTCCACAGTTAATTTATCCACTTCAAATCCTGGAGACCAAATCTGAGAACAATAGTCCAAGTGTGGTCTGATCAGAGACTTATACAACGGAATGATAACCCTCTTATCTCTGCAGGTCAGTGTCCTTCTCATAATTGCAGCAATCCTCTGTGTTACCTTCACCACCTTTGCAATATGTCCCCTAAATTTCAGGTTTCTATCAATCATCAACCCCAGATTTCTTGTCTCCCCTACTTCCTCCAGTATAACTCCTCCATAGAGTATGCAGTGTCCCATCGATGTTTCCTAAACCTCAAGACCTCACATTTTGCTGTATTAAACCGACATCTCCCCCATTCATTTGCCCATTCTATCTAGCTTATTCAAATCCTCTTGCAGGGCTACCACATCTGCACTATTACTAATAATCCTTCCTAGCTTCGCATCATCTGCAAACAACTGAATATCCCCTTGCAATCCACTGGCAATGTCACTGATATAAAGGTTAAACAATATAGGTCCTAGTACTGAGCCCTGTGGGACCCCACTTGTAACCCTCTGTCTCCTTGAAACTGCTCCACCATACACAACTCTCTGATACCTATCAGACAGCCAATCCTGAATCCAGTTGACCAATCTGACATCCAGATCCATGTGCTGCAACTTAAATATCAGCTTATCATGTGGCACCCTGTCAAATGCCTTTGCTAAGTCTAAGAATATTGCAGTATATGCCTTTCCCTCATCTAATGTTCTTGTAACTTTATTATAAAAGGCTAGCATATTGCTAAAACAAGAGTGCCCTTTCACAAATCCATGTTGTCTCTCACAGATAACATTACCCTCATCTGCCCAATGTTGTATACGGTCCCTCACGACTTTCTCTAAGATCTTAACAACTACTGATGACACACAGACTGACCTATAATTAGACACTTCCAGTCTGTTACCACCCTTATGCAATGGCACTATCTTACCTTCCTTCCATTCCCTGGGCACCTTTGCTGAAGCCAGACTTTCATTGAAAAGCCAGGTTAAAGGCACTGTCAGTTCCCTTGCACATTCTCTCAAACCTCGTGGTGAAATACCATCCAGTCCCAAAGCTTTACTGACATCCAGAGTACTCAGTGTCTGAAACACACTCTCCTCCTGTACCTCTAAACCTCAAACCAGCCCTATCCCTCTAGCATTAAAACTGAATCCTCTAGGATGAAATACTCCAAAAAAGTGTTCATTGAACAATTCCACTATGTCCTCTGCATCAGTCACTCTATTCCCATTTTTATCCCACAATATCATTCTTCCACAGTCATTTCTCCTCCTACTGGCCGAATATCTAAAAAATTCCCTAGCATTTTTTTTGGATCTTAGGACCAATCCCCTCTCATATCCCAGTTTCGCCTTCCTTACTATACTAGTCACTCTTCTGGCTTGTGTCTTATACTCTTCACCTGTATCCTTATCTCTTCCATAGCCTCTTTTCACATGCAATTCCTGTTTACTATTGTTTGCCATCCACTTTACTCCAAATTGTGTCCTCTTCTTCGCTCGTGGTATACAACTTACCATTGCTGCTAACAAATATGCTTTCACAATTTCCCACGCACTAATGATATCCCAACCTTCCAATTCCTCCCTCCATGAAACTCCCTGAAGTTGACGTCTAAGACTATTATAATTATCTGCTTTATAATTCCACATAAGTTCCCATCTCCTTGATACTCCTGCATGTCTATTCATTTTCCAAGTCAAAACCATATGGTCACTCTCGCCAATTGGTGGGAGAGATGTCATCTCAGTTATTATCAACTCGTCTGATGCTATAACCAAATCCAAAACTCTTGAACCTCTTGTTCCCTCTGTTACATGTTACCTAAGACATTTGTCCCTCAATAATTTAGAAATTCCATTCCCCTATTGCTACATGCATCTTCCTCTCTCCAATTTATAATACTGTGGTTAAAATCTCCCATAACAATCATTCTTCTTGCACTTGCCAAACTTAGCTGTAACCCCACTACCACGCTTTCCCCTCCTATCCTGACGAAAAATGCTGTACCCAGCGACTTCTATTCCTGTTATTATATCCCCTTCTGTCAACCACGTCTCAGTGATCCCAATAATTTTTGGCCAAGCTGATGCTATCTACACCACCAATTCCTCTCCCTTATTCCGGATACTCCTGGCATTAGTATAAAATATATAAATGCCATTGTTTCTATACCCAGCATTATCCCTTCTAGACTCCACTGGGCTCAGTGCTACCTGACATCGTCTCCTTTCTCCCAAGTATCCATTCCCACAAGAGGCCACCCCTGCTATCATCCTCCCTGGGACACACTGACTCGTTCAGAACTGCAATCTCTCCAGATGCCTACGTCCTTCCTCATTCAAATGTAAGCGGTCTCTCGCATACAATTCCTCTCTTTCCTCAAACGCACTCCAAGCATCCACATATACCAGTCCTCTCTTGTCACACATTCTCGCTATTATGCCATTCAATATCACTGCTCTTCTGCTCAGTTCATCATTATCATACCTAGGCAATACACACACTATTTTTCCTCTCTCCGTCTCAAGCAAAAATCTCATATTTCTCGCTGCCCGACTTACATTACCACTCAAATCATTTGTTCCTACCATCACAATCATCTCATCCACCCTTTCACCTCTCTTAATTGCCATAGCCACCCTTTCTATTGTTCCTCCTGGCAAACACTCCTCACGCATCCTATCTTGGACACCATGGATCATTGAGTCGCCATACATTATACCTCTTACCATTCTCTCTCTCCTATTGTTTCTATTCTCTCCTCTTCTTTCATTCCCATAGGTCTCTCTCATTCCCTCCCTTCTACTGCTATTCTCTCTTCTAGCATTCCCATACCTCTCTCTCCTACTGTTTCCATTCTCCCCCTCTTCTAGCACTTACGTACATCTCTCTCATTCCCTCTCTCCTACTGTTTCCATTTTCTCCACTTCTAGCACTTCCATATTCCTCTCTCATTTCGTCTCTCCTACTGTTTCCATCCTCTCGTCTTCTAGCATTCCCATATCTCTTTCTCATTCCATCTCTCTCTCCTACTGTTTCCATTCTCTCCTCTTCTAGGACTTTCATATCTGTCTCTCATTCCATCTCTCCTACTCTTTCCATCCTCTCGTCTGCTAGCATTCCCATACCTCTCTCTCATTCTCTCTCTTCTACTGTTTCCATTCTCTCCTCTTCTAGCACTCACATACCTCTCACCCATTCCCTCTCTTCTGTTTCCTTTCTCTCCTCTTCTAACACTCCCAAATTTCTCTCTCTTCCCCACTCTGATTCAGCTTGCATTTATCTCTTCCATTCTCCTAATCTTATCTTTCATACTTCTGCTCTCATTCACAAGACATTCCACCTCCTCTTTCAGCTCATCTATCTCCCTCTGCAGGTCAGTCACTCTTAATCTAAATTCACTCTCCCAAACAAAACCATCTCCTAAACTTTCACAGTCACTCACGCTTTCCACACTATCAACTATTATTTTCTCATTCATACATATATTTTTTTCATTCTCTCCTATCACACTACTTGTCTTCCTACATTCATTCCCCATTCCTGGAGCAACAAGGTCAGATATTGATAATTTGACACTTATTTCCTCCCACTGCCTGCATTTTGCACACATACACTCTCCGCTCTCTTTAACAAGCCACTTATCTAATTCTCGAGACGCATACATGCTGCAAGTACTGCATACCACAAAGTCCCTTATGATATTTCTTATAATCGAGTTCTTAAATGGCAGAAGACTTGGCGATACGCCACTTGCAACTGCAGCTGAATCCACCATTATTCCTTACTGCCGAGTAGCGTAATCGTTAATTATTCAATTAAACAAATTAATAAATTAAATTAATGGTCATCAATGTGGATTCTACTATTCTCAATCCACAGCCAACCTTATCAACCTTTGAATGAAAGCCACAAAAATGTTGCAGAAATTCGAATACTCTCTCTGGATATTTTCAAGGTGTTTGATCAAGTCTGGTATCTCAGCAGCCTTACCAATCTACCATCCTACGATATCCCTCCATTTGCAAATGGATTCCTCTTTGGCCGTTCACTAGGTTATGATGGGTGGTTTCCTTTCATCAGATTTCTCAGTTAATTCTGATGTACCCCAGGACTCAGTATGGTTACATACACTCTTCCACCTATATATTAATGATCTCTCTTCCTAATATTCAGTCCTATTCATAGCTTTGCTGATGACATTACTTTCTGCTTTGCTTTTTCATTTTGTAAATCTTATTGTGCTCAGGTAAATTGAAATTCAAGTTCATTAACCAGTCTCCTAAAATTTTGTCTTCTAGAAGACGTTCTAGAAAGTATCTTTTCTAGAAGGTCTCCTTTCTAGAAAATATCTTTGTCTCCTTTCCAGAAACAAAGGCCATTGTGCCTTTCTCTCACTTTTATCAATATTCCTCTTGCCAGCCAATGCATTTTGTCTCCTTGGTTTAACTCTCACATCCAGTCTGTCCTGTCCTGAACTTATCACGGTCTACAGCTTCTTCAGCCTCCAAAAACTTGGTATTCTCTTCCATTCCAAATAGTACTTCTATTCTTCTCAACTTCTGACACTTATAAAGCTCAAATTGGACCAACTTTAGAGTACTGTTCCCACATTTGGGATGGTGTATCTAACTTTCCTCAGAATGCTTGATTGTGTATAGAAGCAAGCAGTTCGCTTAGTTGATGACCCTTTCCTTACTGCCTTCCACTAGTTACTTTCCTATAGACATTCTGTTGCTGCATATGTATCTTATCCAGGTATTTTCATGGGCACTGCTCCTCTGAACTGGCGATTTCAATCGTTCTATTTTCCTGTAGCCATATATGAACACGAGTAGATGCCAATCAACATCCATATACAGTTCAGCTCCAAACTCATCGACCCAACTTCTCATCTTCTGTCATCATTTCCTATACCTCTACTCTTTGGAAGAGCAATAAACCCATCGATAAATTGCTCTCTTCCTTTAAAATCACTTATTCACAAATCATATTGATTTGTCGAAGGTTTTGGGACTTCCTGTGTGTAGCTGTTATTAATAAAATAAAATAAAATAATAGCCAGTTTCTCTCCTTGATCATCAGTTCATGGTTAGTGATGATTTCTTGACTTTTTTGGTTGACAAGAATATGGTAGACAACTGCTACCACCACCATCATGTGGTCTTAAACCACAATTCTGTTATTGCCTAAAATACTCTGATTTCTATAGTTTATTTTTGTCTTAAAAAAAACTTTGAACAAATTACTGTACTCAGTAGCAACTAGAATCTTATCTGTAATGGCCTTTCTTCTGCTAATATAATCTAGTGTAGTTCCTTGAAGATATGTTACAGTTACACAGCCACTAAATTATCATATTAATTTAATAATTAAATAATAATAATTAATAATTTAATTTTTTACATTTTATTAAATTTATTATTCATACCTACTTATTTATATTATATGCATGTGTACATATCGGCATACAAGTACTTTCACATAAGTTATGTGCATCTACATTGTAATCTTATGAACAATGAAACTTTACAATTTTACAACTTTACATTTCTGTACTAGCCATGTGCATTTCAGTACAATAAATCTGTATCACTTTACTTTCACTTTTTATTACTTCTCAGAGAAATGACATATATTTTATAATATTTAGACATCAGTGCTATAATTTCTTACATGACACTTTTCACTTTTAGTATCTTTATAATTTGTATAATGTGTAATTCATATAACAGATTAATGACAATCACAGTAATCATTTGCAAATATAGTTCACAATTACACAAGGTAGATAATATGATTACATGCTGTGTTTTACATTTTATTATATATATTTTTTTCCTTTTTTTTTTTTAATTTGACAAAGTGTTATCGTTATCTTATAGACTATTCACATATTATATTTTCAGTTTAGTACAGAATGTTATATAACAATTACAAAAATAATTATTATCATCACTATTATTATCGGTTAAGGTATTGTGACCTGGAAGTTAATTGCAGTGATTGGATAATGAGGATTAGATGATTAACCTGTGCTAATCCCACCTACTTTGAATGAAGTAGGTGAAGAGAGTGGGATTAGCATACACTATTTATGACGTTTGGTATTTTTTATGGATGGAATGAAGGTGTTGGTGATTTGTGAAGTGTGTATAGGTGTGAATGCTATATTAATTGTTTTGTATAGCTTCCACAGTTTGTGTTTTAATGTTCAGTAATTATCTGTGTGTTTTAAATTTTGTGGTAGGTTGTTGAGTAGCATGGGTATGAGATGTAATCTCACTGCAGAACCATATGAGTTGTTGAAGAATCTAGGGGTGTAAAGATTTATGGTGGGTCATGTTATGCGATACATGTCTCAGCTGTTACGATGCATGTTGTTGAAGTAATTCCTTAGTAACATTTTGTAGTGTTTCAGATTTTTAATGCTCAGGATTTTGTGCATTGCTTAAAGGGTTTAGTTATTGGCTGTTGTATGTGAGGCCTTCAAATCACTGTTGAAGTAATTTTCCTGTGTAATGTTTGTAATTTTGCTAGATGGCTGCTTGATGTGTTTGCTAGACTGTTATAGCATGCCTGAATAGTGATTTGCAAATATCATAATACAAGGGTTGTTCAATAAGTTTGTGCAAAAATGAAGAAAACATAATTTTTTGGCTACAAACATTTTTTATTTTTCAACATAATCTCCTTTGAGGTCTATACACTTAGTCCAATGATGCTCAAGTTTTTTGATCGTGTCCATATGGTATGATTTGTCCAACTCTTTAAAATAGGCAGTTGTTTTGGCAATCACCGCATTGTATGATGAAAATCTGTTTCCTTCCAGCCATTTTTCCATGTTTGGAAACAATAGTAGTTTGAGGGAGCCAAATCTGGAGAGTAGTGGGAATGTGAAAGGACTTCGTAGTGTAAATCGAACAATTTTGCAGTCACAATTGCAGAAGAGTGAGCAGGTGCATTGTCGTGGTGAAAAAGAATCGTCTTTTTCACCAGGTGTGGTAGTTTTTCCTTTATTTCATTATTTAAATGATTCAGCAAAGACACATAATACACTCCTGTAGTTGTTTTGCCCTTTTCCAAGAAGTCTATGAAGATTATGCCAGGAGCATCCCAGAAGACGGTGACCATAACCTTTTCTGCTGAAGAAACTGTTTTTACTTTCTTTGGTGCAGATTTCCTGCTTGCAACCCTTGTTTTGACTGTTCCTTGGTCTCAGGCTGGTAGTGAAGTTTTGTCCACTGTTACGAAACGACACAAATTCCTCTGGCTTCCGTTGAAATAGCTTCAAACTGTCCTTGCAGCAGTTCACACGTTGATGCTTTTGATCCAGTGTGAGCAATTGCGCCACCCATCTTGCGGATAGTTTTCTCATATGTAAATGTTCATGTAAAATATTATGTATGCGGTCATTTAAGATGCCCACAGCCTTAGCAATTTCACACACCTTCACTCTTCTATCATTCATCACCATATCATAGATTTTTTCAATAATTTCTGAAGTAGTGACCTCAACAGGGCATCCAGAACGTTCATCATCACTTGTGCTCATATAGCCACTTCGAAAGTTACTAAACCACTTATAAACCATTCTAATCGAAGGTGAAGACTCATCATAATGTTTATCAGGCTTAACAAACACAGAATAATAGCTCTATCTGGCTGAAATTTAGTGTGTGAACCTCCAACAGTTGCCAGCAACTAAAAATAACCTCGATACCTATGATGGCATCATCTCTTAGACTTTGCATGGACTTATCGAACAGCCCTCATGTAGGAGTTTTTTTATGTTATATGGAATCTTGTCTTTTACTCGGAAAAGTTTTGCTGCAATGATGCAGAGTTTAGTATGTAGGTATTCTATAAGTTTTGTCCATTTACAGTGGCAATCTATGTAAAGGCTAAGGTATTTTGCATAGGTTACGGGTGTGTGATTTTGAGACATTGGCAGCTATATTTGTTGTTAATGCAGCAGTATGTGTGACAGTGTAATGATAGTGGTGTGGGGTGCATGATTCTCGGATTTTGTGTAATTAACATCTCCAGTTTTGGTGCTATTCATTATAATCGAGTTTTAGTAGAGGTAAGTTGTGATTTCATTTAGGTCTTGTTGTGCTGCTTTAATATATCGATCAATACTGCTTTGGAAAGAGCAGTATTGATCAATATATTAATATGCAGAAGTAAGACATGGTGGCATCTGTTTATTGATATACTTTACATAGTGTGGCCAAGTTGTGAATATCGTTAATGTATATGTTTTACAGGGTAGGTGATAATATGGTGTCTTGTGGGACTCCGTGTTTTATCTGTTTAGCTTGGATGTAATGTGTGCTTGTTTTTGTTACTTGTGTTCTGTTTGAGATATAGTTCCTGAACCAGGTATCCTCTTATTCTGACTGAATGTAATTTGGTCAGCAGTACGTCATGTTCAAGTGTATCAAAACCTTTAGTTAACACGTTCGCTGCCACGCTACTTTGGCATGGTCTGTTCCCCTACGCCGAGCTGTTTTACTTCTTTAAGGTCAGTACGATAATCTCGTTACCGGAGGTAAACGACCTACGAGTATACTCGTAGTTGGCTTGTACAGAGCATATACGGTCTATGAGAATACACAGTTTTGATGCTAGCCCCACAAGCCAAGCATTTTCACTTCTTCAAGGTCACTACAATAATCTCGTTCCCGGCGGTAAGCGTCCTACGAGTATACTCGTAGCTGGCTTGTGAAGCAGGATTACCCACTACGAGTATACTCGTAGTTGGCAGCGAACGTGTTAAGTCAATAAGTATAAGGACAGTGAACTTGTTTTTATCGAGAGCTATGTTTATAGCATTGGTGAAATCTTTTAATAAGGTGATGGTGCTTTTTGTTTTCTGACAGCTGTATTAGTTTTGTGAGATAATTTTGTATTTCTGTAAATATTTCTGTAGTCTAGTGTGTGCTATTTTTTCAAGAATTTTTGAATTGACTGGTAGGTTAGCTATTGGTCTATAGTTCTCTATATTTGTTTCTTTTGCCATGTTTGTAAATTTGTGTAATTATCACAGTTTTTAGTTGTTGTGGAATAATCCTAGTGTTGAATATTATGTTCACAAGTCTGAGAAGTATAAGATTTATTTGTTCAAAGTGTGTTAAAAGGTCTGTGAGTCTTATTTTGCCTATTCCTGGAGTGGTCTTTAGTTTTAGCTGTAAGAGCACTTCCCCCAGTTACGGTTTAGTCACTGGTAGAAAATACATGGTTTGCTGTTGAATTTGTGTTGGTAATTTTTTGTTGATCATTGGTAGATTATCTTTTTGAATTGTGTGATATTGTTTGTGAAGGAGTAGTTGAATAGGTCTACTAGTTCTGCATACTGCATCAAGAATAATTGATGTAGTATGGATACTTTTAATCATTATGTTAATAATAGTGATTTTTTAAAAGCCTCTTATAAACATAAATTGTAAATTCATATTAGCAGACACTTCATCAGGAATATGTGTTTGTTGCTTATTTTTATTTTTTGACCAAGAAATCTCCATAACCATTTTTTTTTTATAAATTCAAGCACTCAGCTTTGTTACATTCAATATTGGAACTAGTTATGTATATTCCTCTTAGCACATTGTATTTATGTAGTTATATATATATATATATTTGATGTGTGTCTGCACACTATGCTATGCTAGGCTAGGTTTCTGTGGAGTAGCATGATCCATTATAAGAGATAAAGCAGGTCCATACACTTAAAGATATGTATATTTATAACCATATGTACATTTAAAGATATATGTATATTACATATAAAAATAATTTATTTCTCAGACATTGGAAAGAATTAATGGAAAAAACTGGAAAACATTTTGATATCCATCCAAAAAGGTTCACTCTTGGGAAATTATTTGCAATGGAATTAAATCAGTATCCAGAAGCTATAGCTGAAATTATAGGAAATGCAGTGAAGGAATTAAGTATTGAAAAGGTAAGTTTGGTATTTGTTGAAATGTTCGATAGGGAGGGGGACAAAATAAAAATGATTCTTGGAGCCAGAGGTGTGACACTGTAAATTTCTGAACAGTTTGATTTGAGTTTCTGTATTATCAGTGCTATAAATGTCATTGCCAAAATATAACTTGTATAAATTTATAGGAACTAAACTAGATATCATAAAAAAGTACCAATCATAACTAGTCAACAAAATTGTCAAACACATATATCTCAATTTGATATATGTGTTTCCAAAGTTCTCCAAAGCAGATATTAACAGTTCTTGTCTGACCATAGTAGGCCAGGTCACAGTCACATGGAACTTTATACACTCTAGGATATGCTAGAAGATGAAGTTTATCCTTAGGAGAGCAGATCAGAGTTGCTAATTTAACATGCAGTGTACATTTGCTACCATTATTATGGTAGCAAGTCAGGACTGGTAGACACCACTTCACACAGGATTAGATGGAAGAAAACTAATGTGCTATTTAGAAATTATTATGGATCAGAAAGATTATTTTAAGAATTAGCCATGGCTATGAATAGTTCTCCTAACCTGAACAAGTATGGTTTCATGAATTTGCCAAAAATATGGGAGACTGGTATCTTAAGATCAACTCCTACATAAAAGTAATATTTTGTTTTTTTACAACATTAGAAGATACCATATTAGGACTTTAGATCTTTTGTCCATTATAATTTGAACTGTTTCACTTACTCATCGTTGCATATAAACTATAACATGCTTCTTTATGCTCTGAAGATGCTGATTTGAAATTCAGCAAAATATAAGTCAGTTAATAAACATCTTTTGTTATGAATAATCTTTTGTTATGTACAGTAGATGGCACTAGTGTAGATTATGAATGTAGTTGCAGTTAGTGGAGTGGTGGAGATGGAGAGATGTAGAGCAGGTGCCCTCCCTCGATGAGTCTTTGGATTCCCTGCAGGTGTTATGTAATAATAATAATAATAATAATAATAATCTTTTGTTATGATTAAGTGTTGGATGTTATGAATAATATTCAATACTTAAGCTTGTCTATTAGAATGAGAATGAAGACTTGATTAAAGTATTTAGAGATAGAGATGGAATTTGAAAATCTGCTTGACTGATGGTATACAGTAAGAGAAATTAAGTATTATGAAGGAGATGTCAGAATGAATATAAAGGATGTTCGAGTGGCTTTGAATAGAGGTTTGACTGTTATAGGTGCAGTATATAAAAAGACAAATGTGATATCTTCTACATGGCACAATATTCAAGACAGAGGCTTCATATGAAAGGCAAACAGATATCAGGTACAACACTAGTTAAGCACAAATGACTTGAGTAGCAAAAAAGAGGATGTCTGAGGTAATTTCACTACACTTAACTCTAGTCAGTATATGCCCTGCAAGCACAAATGACTTGAAATGTGAGAAGAAAGTTGCAGCATATATGAAGGAGTTGTCATCATAGATGAAGTGTAATAGCATTGATGAGAAATTTGTGTGCATCTTTGCCCTTTGTATGACAGTAGTGAGGAAGCAGAAGATAGATGAATAGCATCATTGCTGAGTTAGGTGAGGGAAAAGGTGGGTAATTCATGGCTTCACTAAATGAAAAGAAGTCAACGGACAACCCCATGGGCTAGGTGCATCATGGCATGCAACAAGTAACATGTTTCTAGTTGGTAGAACTTGGAGAACTATGATGCTTCCAAGTCAGTTCAACTGTGTCTGGGTGATAGAGTTTGAAAGGTCAACAATCAGTGATACCATTCTGAGTGTCTCTGTGCTACCTGCAGTGTATGACCCACCACACTCACTGAATGTGACTATAGGCTGTTATGAAGGATAATATGTAAAAACTGCCATTTGTCGGCCAACACACTGAATGCAGAATTCCAAGCATTGACTGGAATATGAATCTGCACAAAAAAATTCATAACCGTGGCTGACAACATGAGGTTCCATGGTAGGACCACAATATGCATTCCCTACATTACCCAAACCAACATGCAGTCATCTTCAGTGGTGCAAAGAGCATGTGCAGTGAGAAGTGGAAGCTTACAAAGCTATATTATAGAGCAATGAATCACACTACACCTTCTACTGAGCACATGGATGGGTATGGTGAATGCCCAGTGAACATTGCTTACTACAGTGTGTAACAACAACTGTGAAATTCAGAGGCGGCAATGGTATGGTATGGTCCTGTTTTTCGTGGTTTGACATTGGACCTCTGTTTGTGGTGCAACAGACATTGAACTCCAAGAGGTATCTGAACATTCTGGACAATATAGTGCTTCTCACTTTGTGGCATCCCAATGAAACTGACCATTGTCTCTTTCGGCTGCATGGTTTTGTGTTCTTTAAGGCAGATGTTGACTGATCTACCAGTCTGTCAGGTAGGCTAAACTGAAGGCACAAGGAACTTTGTACCAGGATGTTCGAGCAGATGTAGTCGACCTTTAGGAGAATGTATGAAAGTAGCTGAATGAATGAAAGCTTTACTAGTATGGATATCTTACTTGCATAGAACTTTGGCCAATTTTTCTAATGTACCCTTAATAAATGGGATGGGAATGGTTTTGCTGTGATTCTGTGTATTGGGTAAGAGGGTTAGGGGGATGCATATAATATTTTATCTATTTTATATGGGCTATAGACATACTAAAAAAGGTGTTGTGCAGGTCCCTGAAGTCAATTTCAAGGGTTATAGCATTTAAATAAATAGCCCTGGCTTGGTGAGTAAGTATTTTGAGGATGCCATGATGTTGGGAAGCATGGTGGTGTGACTGTTTATGTAAATACCTCCTAGTATAAGTTGGTTGTCTGTAGATGGAGAAGGATAATGAAGTATCTAAAAAGGAGATAATATTATTACTTTCTCTTTTTATGACGAAGTTTATTTTAAGATTTTGCTGTTAAGATGCACCTAAAATATATATAATGTATCTGGACCATATTATTTTCAATATCCAACTTCCAGAATTTGGTACTGACAATAACACTTTATTTCATAAGGTACTGAAGTTCCAAAGATAATCTAACAGGAGGGATCTTGCTTGAAGAATTGCATATGGTCACTGTCCAGTAAATGCCATCACATGCTCATCAGAGATCTAATCTGTGGCATCTGTTACAGATTGGAAACAGCAAACACGCATTCTACAGCTGTCCGCTTCTCCTGCATATTTGGAACAGATTTTGTAATACATTCCATTACTTACAATAGAACAGGTTTTTGTGTATTTTTGCAGTACCCCCCCCCCCCAAATGTCAGTAATGGGAAGAGAATTTTGATTTTCATAATTAATTAATTTAAATATCATTTATGAAAAGTTAGGAAAAAAAGCATGGATTTGAAAACCAGCAATACAAATGCTTTACAATATTCTATTATAGAAATTGTTTTGTTTAGTCAGATGATTTTTGTATTTAGAGAGAAGCATTCTAGGGGATACAGATTTTTTGAAAGTGGTGTAGGCACCCACATTATGTAATATTCACCAGATAAACATAAAATTTTGTCTATTTTTATTATGAGGTTTTCTAAATGGCTCCATCTTCTTAGTTCATTGTGGTCCTATGGTCAACTGTAGGGATGACTGGAGTGAAGGCTAATGCTTACCACTTGGGTTACCAGTCATCTCCATATTTTAGTTTCATCTGACCTTTTGGTTGTTTAGTTGCATGAGATTGGTGTAAAAGTAAAAAGGACAACCTTTGGCTACATTATGATATAAAAGAGTTGAGGTCTTTTTTTTTTTTCTATCTCCCACACTATCTGGCTGTCTTTTTTTTTCTCCTAGTACTATCAGGATCTCTTACACTCCTATAATAACTATTCTAGGCCTATGATGATTACCCCTTTACTTTTTTATCTCAAGGAAGGTCAAAACTAATCTGTGTAGCATTATGCGCATTCAAAAGGAAATGTGCTTTGCATTATGGGATACTAAGGCAGTCGATGCAAAGTCATCAGCCTCTATATATATAAATTGTTTAGTCATGAGTGCAAACTTTGCCTACACTTGGATAAAGAATTATAAACAAGAATAGAATTTCTTACCAAGTATAATTCACTTTCTAACCAAGTGAAAAAACTTTCTACACCTTTCTTTTTTATATTTCCTTTATAACAATTTATTTGCAGTTCCAGCTTAATGATGCTCCTTATCCGTTATCTCCCAAAAGATTTATTCTCCAGACTAAGTATGCATTGTTATACTGCTTTCCTCAAATGGATGCTCCTTGGTCATTTCATGTACTCAGCTAACATCCTTCCTTTGCAGATTTTTATGCCATGGCACTGCTTTCAAGCTTCCTGTTTTTCATAATAATCTGCTCTATAGTTCTACATAAACTTATTTTAACTTTTCATGTTAGCCAACTTCACGTGTCAGAACTTCATGATCATGCCCCTAGTCATATAACGTGGTTCCTTGGTTATTGTTAGTCATGTAATGTTATAATCAGTCCAGCAGTCTCTCAACTCAGAATCCCTTCCATCATATGCTGTATCAGATGTATAAATTACATTTCCATCACTGTATGTGACAATTGCATCTTTTAGCATATGCCTCTGTAGCTGATGTCCTCTATTTCTTGCCTTCCACTTGTGCTGATTTGGCATTGCATGCTATCTCCACATCTTCCCTTGCATTCTCTAAGCTGTAGCAGCAACTAGTACATATTTAATCCTTTTGGTTTGTATGTTCATCTGATAGCTTCAATTATACTGTATTTTGTATCAGTACCATCTTGCTGAATTCCTGCTCTTTTGGGCCGAAATTATACCACTAACAGTAGGAGAATCCCTCTTACATCCTGCTATTACCTGAAAATATTATACCCCTCACATTTCATTCCTAACTATATCATCTTCCATTGGATGTCTCAATAATGCCTGTAATTTTTGGCCATGTGGAACTGAGTAATGCTAGAGCAATAACTCTTCTCCCATTATTCTGAACACATTGATATGCATAAACTGCAGTATCCCATTGTGTCCACAATTACCCTTATACCTTATGTTGTATATTTAATTCACTTTTGGGACCTGGGGAATTATCCTGAGCTATTTTTGGTCATACTGGCACACTTGTCTTCATCTCCTCAAAAAAAGGTCTATTTTCTCTCACCTCCACTTACAGATGAGATCATCAGTGAACAACAATTTCGCCAAATACCTAATTCCAAATATATTCATGTGCAGTCTATCACTCTTGTATATGTGCTTCCATCCATCTGATTGATTCCATAAATTCACAAAATGCAAATCATTTTTCCTGCATAAACTTCTTGATTCACTCAATTTGTGAATGTGGTTCTTTTTCTCATCTTATCTCTATCAAGCAGGAAGTAGATTCACAGTATTTATCTTCTCTCTCTCTCTCTCTCTCTCTCTCTTTTTTTTTTTTTTAACCAACAATTCTTTCATATCTTCTCACATACCACATGTTACCTGCTAGATCATTTGTTGATTTAGGTTATAGATTTAGGTACGAGCTGATTTTCCTCACTAGACGTTTGACAGGAAGATGGTTTAATGTTAAATCTGGTGTGAGACAAGGATGTACATTATCCCCTCTGTTATTCATTATCTATATGGATCATATTATGAAGGAAAGTGGTATTAAACATGATATCAAAATTGGAGATGTTAATGTCAGCTCTTTGCTTTATGCAGACGATGTTATACTTCTAAATAAATCTGCTACAAGTCTGCAAGATTCTCTGACTAAATTGAATAGCTGTTGTAATAGATATGGTATGAAGGTCAGCAATAAAAAGACAATGAAAATAGGCAGAATCATTGAAAATTTCAACTGTGTTGTGAATGGAGAACCTGTGGAACAAGTAAAACATTTCAGCTATTTAGGCACGATTTTTACTGAAGATGGTAAATTAAATATAGAAATAAACAACAGAATCAGCAAAGTTGGTATGGTGGGAAGTCAATTGAATAAATTCATATGGAATAAGAGAGAAATTAGTCGGAACACTAAATTAGCTGTATACAAGACAGTGTTCAAACCAGTTTTAACTTATGGATCTGAGAGCTAGGTCAGAAGTAAACACTTGACCAAAGATTAGAGACTGCAGATATGAGAGTCCTGAGAAAGATTATTGGTGTGAACAGCATCAATGGCAATATCATATTAAAAATGAAGATATTAGGAAAGAACTTGACATTGTCAGCATCCAGGAATGTGTTAGCAGAGCTAATCTCAGGTGGTATGGTCACTTAAACAGAATGGGCGAGGAAGGATTAGCAAAACTAGTGTTCTCTGCCAGGTTGGCAGCAAAACGACCCAGAGGAAGACCAAGATATAGGTGGATTGATACGGTACGAAGTGCTTTAGACGATAGAAATATAAGATCTGATAATGTTGGAGTCTTGACAAGTAACAGACTGATTTGGAAGAAAATTGTAGATAGGAAATTAATAATTATGTAATTTTTTTCATGTAGTACTATCATATCCTGTACACCCCTTGAGGGTACATGGCAGGAATTTGATGATGATGATGATGATGATGATTGATTGCTGCTTTGCTTAGGGAGAGTTAAAAAGGTGTATGGAAAAAGTATTTTGCATGGTCTACACTTTATTGGCATTTATATTTAAAATTTAGCATTGGTATTTAGCATAGGATTGTGAGATTATCATTAAAAATTATATTATATTATATTATAATACTTACATAATATAATTATATTAATATTATATTATTATAATTATATTATATTATTTAATTCATTACATTCTGAACTCACCAGAAAATCAACTGCCTGATTCAATTCTTTCTCTTACTTATGTGTTTTATGACTTCCACTATCAATTTTTGCTGCCATTCATTGAAAACACATTCCATTAAAAATTTCATCTGTCTAAACTCTGGTCAACTACGAATCCTAGTATTGTGTAAATTATTATTCTTTCATTAATGGATTGCTATGAAAATGTCATTTTCAGAACTGAAAATTTCATGATGCTTTTAATATTTGATATCAAACTAATAAATTGAAGCTATTTTTGGTTATGGAGCAGTCTCTCTAACCTCTAGAGCAGTGGTCTCCAAACTTTTTTGATTGTGTACCACTAAGACAGAAGAAATAAATAGCGCATACCCCCAATTGATTGAGCAAAAATCTATTATATAAGTATTATAAAGAGGAAATATGCCTTGTATCATCATATAATAATTAAAAACGCGAGATATTTTTACACATTATTTTTATTATTAACAGACATGTTTATTACAGTATTTAATGTGAACAATGGCCTTGCATTTCTTTCATAATTTCTTGAAATTCTGGTTTGATGACTTCTGATACTGCGATACGAAGGTCTGGTTCCAAGTTTAATTTATTTCAATATTTGGTTTTAATACCTGTTATTGCAGAATATGATACCTCACATAAATAAGTAGAACCAAACAGTAGGAGTGCATCATTTGCTGTGCTATACTTGGACTTCAGTCCCATCCACTAATTGTGAAGAGATTTCTGTTGAAATTCGTTTTTCAAAGTTGTGTTGTATCTAATGTCAATTAATTGCTCTTGAAAAATAATTGGAAAGTGGTCAATTTTTACATTTTCTACAAATGGGTATAAAATCCATTGAAATTCTTTGCCAGGAAGATCTGTGAATAAGTTACAAAAATATGTCTCTAAACTTTTTAAATGTGCAGATATTAGACTTTTTGTTTGTTTTACATTTACATTATTTTTTGTAATGAAATCAGATAAAGATGGAAACATTTCTAAACATCCCTTTTCAAATTTCTCTCTCCACAGCACCATTTTCTTTCGAAATGCAGTTATTTTCTCATTCATTGTTAAAATGTTACCTTCTCCTTGAAGAGACAAATTAAGCATGTTTACTTTTTCAAAAATATCAGCTAGGTAGCATAGTATTAATAACCACTTGTCGTCATTGAAAAGATCTGCAAATTTCTTATCTTTATCCAGTAGGAAAATGTAACTCAGCTTTTAGTTCTACAACTCTCTTAAGCACTTTTCCTCAAAATAACCAACGAACCTCCGTGCGGTATAGAAGATTTTCGTGGATACTGCCTATCTTTTGACATAGTACTGTAAATATTTTACTATTCAAAGGCCTCATTTTTATAAAATTAACTATATCGATAACATCCTGCAGTATTTTGTGTATATCAGGCTGCATTTTTTTTTCCTTTGGATTCTTTCTTTGTACCAATTAAAGCAGCTGCTCCATCGTTAGTTATGTTTAAACACTTTTTCCACATAATATTGTTTTTAACAAAGAAGTTATTTACTGTTAAGAAGATATCTCTCCCTGTATATCTTTCCTGAAGTGCCTAACAAAAAAGTAGTTCTTTGTGTAATTCATTATTAAAATAATATCTAGTAAATACCAATAACTGAGACATGTTGGCATCATCTGTGCTTTCATCAAGCTGTATAGCAAATTTCCCACATTGAGTCATTCGTTTTAATAGTTGCTTCTTTAAATTATCTGCAATGATTTCTAATACGTCTGCCAATAGTATTTGCTGATAAGAGAATACATTTTAGTGTATATGCATATTCTTTTCATTGATTATTTCTACCATTTTTATAGCGGTTGGGAGTACAAGTGTTTCCCCAATGGTGTGTAGCTTTTGGTCTTTTGCAATTAAGAATGCAACCTCAAGAGATGCCTCCAAATATTTATCATTAATTTTAGAGAATTTTTTTAAGCTGTTGGATTCAGAATTACATGTCTTCAAACACCGTTCAAAGAATTGTAAAGATTTGTGTTCATGTTCAGGATGTTTAGATTTTAAGTGTCTTACTAATAATGATGGTTTCATACTTCCATTACATAGCATCTCATGACACAATACACATGTAGGAAGAGGTTCATTGTTAACTATTATTATTATTATTATTATTTCTGGCAACTCTAAGGAGTCGACAGACTCATCGAGGGAGGCCCTAACATCATGTCAAGAACAACTATTCGACATTCACATAGTATCTATCATACCTCGCCTTGACTCATTTATGGTCATAGCACCCACAACAGACTCTGGCAGCTTATTCCACTCATTTACCACTCTCCAAGTAAAAAACCTAGTTCTAACACCCTTGTTAACCACATTCTTGCTCAGCTTCCATGTATGGCCCCTAGTCCTCCCACCACCAGTCCTATTCTCAAAAATATCTTCTGGATTAATCTTGTAGAAACTCTTCAGTAATTTGATTGTCTCAATTATATCACCCCTTTTCCACCTATCAACCAATTTTTGCAACCCACAAATCTTCAGTCTGTTCTCATAAGGTTCATTCCACAGACCTGCCACCATCTTGGTCACTCGTCTCTGGATCCTCTCCACCTCCTCTCCATTAAGAAGAAACTCTGGTGCCCATATCTGGGCACAGTAGTCCAGATGGGGTCTTATCAGGGCTCAGTATAGAGGAACAATAACTTGTTTGTCTCTGCTTTTTAAAGTATTTTTCAGTAACCAAGTGATTTGATGAGCTGATTTAGCCACTTTTGCAATGTGCCCCCTAAACTTCAACTCCCTATCCACCAACACTCCAAAACCCTGGCCTCATCAATCTCCTGGAGTACAGTTCCACCAGTGTGATATACTGCTGCTAATCTTTTCACTCCAAAATGCATAACCTTACACTTTGTCACATTAAATTGACATCCATTTTCCCTAGCCCAGTCCTCCAAACTATCCAAATCATCCTGCAAAATTTTGACATCCTGTGCACTCACAATAGCTCTACCCAACTTTGCATTATCAGCAAACAAGTGAATACTTCCTCTCAGATCCTTTCCTATATCGTTAATGAACAAATTGAAAATTAGTGGTCCAAAAACAGAACCCTGTGACACACCGCTAGTCACAAGCCGTCTTTTGGACTCCACTCCTGAATAAACTACTCTCTGGTATCTTTCCATCAACCACCCTCCTATCCATCTCACCAACCCTATATTCATCCCCATGTGATCCAGTTTACTGATTAGAGTTCCATGTGGTATCCTGTCAAAGGCCTTGGCAAGGTCCAGTAGAATCACTGTAAACCCATTACCTTTATCCAGTTCAGCCATCACTGTGTTATAAAACGTGAGCAAGTTACTGAGACATGATCTACCCTTCACAAAACCATGTTGCCCCCATACAGTATCCCATTTTCATCTATCCAATCCTGTATTCTTCTCTTGACCAGTTTCTTCAAGACCTTGAACAACAATCCCTGATATACTAATTGGTCAGTAATTACAACAGTAGTCTTGGAACCTCCTTTATGCATTGGAACTATTTTCCCCTCTTTCCACCCCCTTGAGACTAACCCAGACCCGAGACTCAAATGAAACAAAATGGTCAAGGGTACTGACAATTCTTTAGCCGCTACATGTACGACATGAGCTGGTATACCATCCAATCCCACAGAAGTATTGACATTGAAGTTTTGCAATAGACTACTCACCTCCACCTCATTCACTACAATTCCTATATGATCTATTGGTTCAATCATTTCTACAATGTCACCACCTGGATGATATACTCTTGCAAAGTGCTCGCTCAGTAATTCAACTAGATCAACTGATTCAGTTACCTCCCTACCATCGGCATTCTTTAAAATCATTCTGCCATATACATTTTTTCTTTTACTTGCACCCTATCGAAAAAACTGCTTAGGATTCTCTTTAGCCTGCATGGCCAATGTTCTTTTGTAATCCTTTTTTGCTTTTCTTACCACACTCGTTACCCTTCTGGCCTGGGCTTTATACTGTTCATGTGCCTGCCGGTCACCTTTCTCCTTAAATTCCCTCCATAGTTGTTTCTTTTTTTGCAGCTCAAGCTTAATGGTGTTATTCATCCATTTAACTCCTACTTGATTTATTGTTCAGACTCTAGGTATGCAGTCAGCCATTGCTTCATGCAAACACTTTTTAACCACCTACCATGCACTGTCAACTTCTAGCCTTTGCAGTTGTACATGCCATGGCACTTTACCAATCAATCTCCTAAGCTTGTCATACTTACCAGCCCGATAATTCCACATGTACCTTGTTTTAATTGTAAATTCCACACCTTTAGCCACCTCCCAAGTCAAGACCCTATGATTGCTTTCACCATTTGGTGGCAACGTGGTCATATTCATTACAGCCAAATTTTCAGATGCAATTACCAGGTCAAGCACTCTCTGACCCCTAATAACCCTAGTATTTTCCATTACATGCTGTCGCAGATAGTTATCCCTTAATAACCGCATAAAATCAAATTCCTTCCTCTCATGTGTCCTCTCCTCCTTTTAATCAATGTTATTACCATAGTTGAAATCTCCCATAATAATTACCCTCCTTCCACTCATTTCTTTTATTTGCCTATGCATACTATCCCCACCATCTATTCCATCACCTGGTCTATAGCAGCACCCAATTGTATATTTAGTTCTGCTAGCCACAATCTCACACCAAATGACCTCAAATGTGCTCTTTTCTCTATCCTGCAATTCAACTTCTATTCTCCTTGGCTGCAGCTCATCAGCTACCATCAACAATACTCCTCCCCCCATTTTATTCTCCCTGTCATTCCTGAACACACTATACCCATCACATTCAATCCCACTAGCTATATTATCTACCATCAGCCATGTTTCACTAATACCAATAACCTGTGGTCTGGAAGTGCCAACCAAGGCCAAAAATTCTTCCCTCTTGTTTCTAATACTTCTGGCATTTGTATACATATAATTGCAGAAGCCGACTTGTCCCATCCCTATTTTGATGCCTTATACTAACTATCCCATTCTGATTCATGGACTTTCCTACTCTCTCTTGGGCATATTACACACATTTACACACTCAACTGTCTTCCTAAAATCTGCATATCTACCCCCCCCTTAATAACTCTAGTTTCCCTGGTTCTGTACATTCACTTCCACTACATTCGACAACACCTTTTCAAGTCTCCGTACACCAAATCCATTCAAATGTAAACCATCCATTTTATATAACTCCTTTCACCCATTGAACTCATTCCACACATCCACAAATTCCACACTACTCGTCAAACATAATTCATGCATAATGTCATTGGCAATTATGGCCCTCCTTCTTTACTCTTCACTGTCATACCTATACCTATGACTATCGTCGATGTAAATCCCCATTTCAAGTAGTCTTCTTGATAATTTCGAACTTTCTTGGGCAAGGTTTTGTTAAGTTTCAGATTAATGTTTTTATCACTTAATTTGACTGATAATGAACTTGTTTGAATAGAAAAATCAATCCTATCTTTTCCTTGTTGTTCATCTGATGTAGAAGTACTATCATAATTATCTTCAATTCACGGTTTCTTTGGAGGAAATTTTTTTAACCATTTATCCATTTTGTGAGGGTTAATTTGTAAAATTTAAATATAATTCATTTACTATTGATAATATCAAACACTTTTAAAAAATGTAAGCAATTTTGATAATATTAATTCACTATTTCTAGTGTAAATGTAAAAGTAAGCACAAAAAGGTGTTGGAATTGCACAGAAACAATATATATTAAAAATCGTTAAACTTACTACTAATAGTCAAATAATTAATAGAACTGTGGTGTCATCTGTAGATAGCAGGATAAGTAAGGAATTTTCCTTCTCTAGTTGGGCTTGTCAACACTAGGATGCTCTACAAACAATGGCAATGATAAGAAGTAAGAGATTTACTCTCTAGTTTTAAAAAACATGACAGCTTTGCCACTGACAATTATGTGTGCAAAGTCGCCCAATGTATGCTACTCGCAAATTTAACTTTACAGGATCTTTATAACGTCTTTGTCTATATTAGATATATGTTTAATTGATGAAAGAAAGTAATATTCTTTATCTTTAATTAATTACTTAATTTTTTTTCTATCAATATCAAACTCTTTTGACGTACCCCCACGTATCGACTCGCATACCCCCTGGGGTATGCGTACCACACTTTGGAGACCACTGCTCTAGAGGGGGGTAGTGGGTTACTCCACTACCACAAAATATCTGTTATTTTAGTTTTGTTATTTTCAAAATAAACTTGTTTTATTAAAATACATTTAGTGTTATCCAGTTTTTGTTCATCATCATCACCAATTTCCTCACATGTACCCTCAAAAAATGTTCAGGCTATTATGACAGAAATACATGAAATTTACATTATTCTAAATATCCTGTAAACAACTGTTGATTATCAACAATATTGGAGTGCACACAATTACTTATCAGCACTCTAAAATTGTCATATCTAATATTTCCTTCTTTAAAGGCACTTCTGATTCAATCAACATACCTAGATCTAGGTTGACTTCTGGGTTTCTTTCCTGTCATAATATGATTCTGTCATTCATGTCATCTGTTCAGTCCCCTAATTTTTCTAAGAAATTTTATAACTGTGGACTCTAGTCTTTGATCAAGTACTTTATTTTTAACCCAAATCACAGGTTCATAATTTAAAACTGGTTTGAACATACCTTTTATACTGTTAGTTTGGTATTTTGGCTACTATCTCTCTTATTTCATATAAATTTCCTTCACAGGCTTCCCACCATTCCAGCTTTTCTTATTCTGTTGTCTATTTCCAAATTTAATATACAATCTTCACTAAAAACTCTTCCTAAATACTGAAATATTTTAGATGTTCCATAGGTTGACATAGTTGACATAGTATTAGTCTGTTTGTTGTTGATATTCATGTCACATTTCTTACAGCTGTTATGCAGTTAAGTTGGAGAATCCTGGAGACTTGCACTGGATGTATGTAGAGGTACTGTCGTGACGTTCTATTTTCATGTTATGTTCTAAATCCGCCATCTTGGTTCAAGTCACTCTTATCAATATAACAACTAATTGCAAATTGATCACCGATCCAAAAGTAGAGAAATTTATAATTATACTGCGCCACCCTATTTTTAGATTAGTCAATACAAAATAGTAGGATCAATTCTTAATTAAGTTAGCAGTTTCCTCATTTATTTAGGCCGAATTATTTACTATTCCACTTGGGGTTCCTGCAAGATTCGAACATTTATGAACGGTGCAATAAAAGGGAATTCAGGCAAACACAATATTTAGATTAACAAAATAAAACATTTAATATATGATATATATAACAAATACAAGAATTCTGCTTTAAAATGAAACAATACAATCAACTTACAATACAATCAACTTGTTCAATCTTGCTAAGTCACTCATGCCAATTCAATGTTCTAAACTTTCACATACAATTCACAGCTTCAAAATCACAAGCTTTCTTAACTCAAGTTAATAAAACAAAACTTCTTATTTAATCAGTCTCCACATATCTATCAGCTGTACTTAATGTTTAAATTCACAGGAAGCACTAATCAAGGTAGACAATATTCCAAGCAATCTTATTTCGGACTTTGAACTTCGAAGATATGTTAATGTTAGAATAAACAAACAAGTATGACTACTCTTACCAGATACAATCTTCAATACATCTATTAATTGTGAGCACACTTATGAATTAACTTATTTACGTTAGCGGAACACATTAATAAAAATTCTTCAATGATTTAACTGAACTACTGTTAATTGCGCTTCACTACTCAAAAAAAAACACATCAATAAGGCACTGATATCTTTCCTTGTTTACTTTTCTCAAACTAGTTAATTTCAATATAATTCTTTTCAGGGCAACATAGAATTAAGACGTAATCCTAGACTAACTGGAACTAATCAGAATTTTCCATTGAATGTCCAGTTCTTTATTTATCCGGTTACGGCATTAATTTTCCTTTATAACACAGCTGACTTCACTTGCAGCTAAGTATATGATTCACTATGTTTTTGGCTCACTTCTAAACACTATTCTCATGAATTTCTGCCCTAGAGAACTTATAATTTACTTCCACTTCCTTTGCTTGTATCCTACCTTCCTTCTCGCTCCGCAAAAACTTCCTCTCTCTTCTAATTCAAAATCTTTTCTTATTTTTCTTCTCCTTTCAGTCCGAAGGTCACGCTCTCTTCGACTCATGCTTGTTTATTTCATGCGTCTCCATGACAACAAATGAACGCAAACATTTCGCTAATGTAATACAATGCTCTACTACTACATAAGTGATTATATAACGTTACATTTTCACAAATAAGAATAAACAGAATATTTGAGCTACTTAATCAGCTCTTTCATTACGTATACAATTATTTATAATAACACTTTTCGTTACTTTACATATATATTTCAGTTATCATAAATTTCTACACATATTATTATTTAATAAATTAATAGTAGGTTATGTTTAGAATAAATATTTAAACAGTAGTCCTTAATTAAGGAACAATAAACAATTCTTATACAAATTATGATTAATATATAATAAGCAATGTTAAATGTGAATGAAAAAAATTAAATTACACAACATAGTTTCATTCACAATTTAACAGTACATCATCATGCCAGCATAGTTGACCGAGTGGTTTGCGTATCTGCTCCCCACCCAAAAGGCTATGGGTTCGAATCTTGTTGTGAGCATGGATGTTTGTGATTGTCTGTGAAAATACTGGTGGTAGTGGGTAGATGCCATTGGTGTATTTGCAGTTCGTTGTAGTTTGTGAATTGAGTGGAGACATAGAGTTTTTGAGTAAGTACCCTCCCTTGATGAGTCTTTGGATTCCCTGCAGTGTTTTGAAAAGCTTTTCTCTTGACACCTTGTCATAAGCCTTTTCCAGATCAGCACAACTTAGGTACAGATCCTTGTCATATTCCCATGATTTCTCAACTCTTTATTGTAAAGTGAAAATCTGATCTTGGCAATCACTATTTGGCCTGAAGCTTGTTCTTCTCCAAGTTTCTCTTCTACAATGTTTCTCAGCCTCTTTCCAAGAATGCTTGCATAAATCTTATCTGTAACACTTAGTAGAGAAATTCTTTTGTAATCGCACATTCAGCTTTATACTATTTTTTATAGATGGGAACTATGAGAAGTCTGGAGCATCCAAAGCTCAGTCAGTATAGACAAAGCCCTTTGGTCATAAAAGCCAGGGTTCGATTTCCATCCGTGACATGAGGAACCTTTATCTGGTCTCTTTCGACTAAAGGTGAGTTAACCAGTCTCATATGGAGGGTTTTTCAGGCAAGCTGGTCCTGTGAACATACACAGCTACAGTCATAAAAAGAAAATATATATATATATATATACTACAGCAAGGAAAGCAATCGGGAACCACCTTGCTCATAATCATCTCTCTAGTATGTTAGCATATAGCTACTCCCACCAGCCATATGACTGAGGGAATAGGATATGATGAGAACTCTATCCAATCATCTGGAATTAGACTTTCCAATCAGGATCTCTGAATAATGCAATGTAGCCACTTCAAAACTTTTATACCTCCATATTTGAGCATTTTTGGTCAAGTTTTATATCCTCCAACTGCCTTTCCACATATCCTGTTTTTGATGGCTTTTTCTACATCATGTATTAATTTGTACTATTGTTTGCATTCCTCTTGAAAATTTTCTTTCTGTTTAGTGTTGTATGATATTATTGTTATTATCCTAAGACCCCATGGAGTCAAAGACTCATCTAGGAGATCACTTTGTCATACACATAGCTCATTATACTATGTTGTAAACACACTCAAATTCTCTGCAGACACCACCTTCTCAGGCAAGGCATTCCAGTCATTCTCAACTCTGCATTCAAAAAACCTGTGTCTCTCTCCCCTGCTCACACCCTCCTTATACAGCTTCCAGGGCTTGTAAGGCCATAACATCTTCTCTACTCTTCATAATGTCTCCCAACTTTGCATCATCTGCAAACAACTGAATATCTCCATCGAAATCTTTGCCAATATCATTAACATACAGGTTAAACAGCAATGGTCCTAAAAGAGATGCCCTGAAGCACACCACTTTCCTCTTCTGGGCTATTGCTCCCCTATACATAACTTGCTGACACCTATCAGATAGCCAGTCTCTGATCCAGTGCACTTGTCTAATATTCAACCCCATCTGCTCTAGTTTGACTATCAACTTATAATGTGGTAATCTATCAAAAGCATTTGCATAATCTAAGTATACTACTGTGTCCAATGAAGCTGTCTCCTTATAGCATAAGTAAGTAGCTTACTAAAACACGACCTTCCATTACCAAATCTATGCTGCCCATCAATGATAATACCGTTGTTGTCAACCCAATTCTGAATCCTAGTTCTCACTAGCTTCTCCAACACCTTAACCTCAACAAATGACAAACAGATAGGCCTATAATTTGATGCTTGAGTTCTATCCTCTCTTATGAAATGGCACAATCTTGCCCTCCTTCCACTCCTTTGAAACTCACCCCATTGAGGACTCATATTAAAAATGTATGTCAAGGCAGATGACAACTAACTGGCACATTTCTTCAAAATACATAGTGATATATCATCAAGTCCCACAGCCATATTAACACGTTCGCTGCCGTGCTACTCAGGCATAGTTTGTTACCATATGCCATGCAATTTCACTTGTTCAAGGTCAGTACGGGTAATCTCGTTGTCAGCGGTAATCGACATACGAGTATGCTCATAGTTGGCTTGTGAAGCTCGTATATCATCTACGAGTATACACACTTTCGCTGTTAGTTCTGCACTCCAAACATTTTCACTTCTTCAAGGTCAGTATGGGTAATCTCGTTGCCAGCGGTAAGCATCTTACGAGTATATTCGTAGTCGGCTTGTGATGCTCATATACCAACTACAAGTATACTCGTAGTTGTCAGTGAGCATGTTAACACCAAGTTTGCTCAATTCCCCAACCACTTGCTCACCTACAATCAGTCTCTCCTCCTCATCAACCACTACTCTGAAACTCTCCATGATGTCACATTCACAAGAATAAAAGACCCTTATGAAATGCTCATTAAGTATCTCCACTGTATCTTCTGCAGCAGTTGTCCTTATACCATTTTCTCCAGTCAATGTCATCCATCCATCCTCTATCCATAATCATTTTTTTTTTTATGCTGGCTACATATCTAAAGAACTCCCTTTGATTCTTTTAAGCTTCATTAGCTAACTACTGCTCACTTCTGCTATCATTACCAACCTAGTCACCCTCCTTGCCTGTTCTTTGTAATCCTCATGAAATTGATTATTACCATTTCTCTTATGCTACCTCCATAATGCCTGTTTCCTCTGTATGCATGCTTTCATTCATCCATCTTACACCTGCCTTAGCCCTTAACCTTCTGACCCTTGGAATACATTTACACATTGCTTCTATTTGACAGTTCTTGAATATCCCCCAAGCTGCATTGATCTCCATTCCAGCTAACTCCTCATTCCATGCTATGCTACACCTGCAAGCTGTTTCATCAGCTCCTCATGATCACCAGCTGTCTAGTTCCACTGTTGGAACGTACATCCTAGTTTCGAATCCGTCATTTTGTTGTAACGTACTCTTATTAATAAAATCTATTAATTGCCAATTGATCACTAATACAAATATAGAGAAATTTATATTTGTACTGCACCACCCTATATTTAGATTAGTCTATATAAAATAGTAGAATCAATTTTCAATTAAATTAGCAGTCTCCTTACTCACTCAGGCCGAATTCATTTGTTTCATTTGAGGCTCCCGCTAGATTCGAATTATTTATGAACGGTGCAATAAAAAAGAATCAGGCAAACATGGCATTGAAATTAATAAAACAAAACATTTAATATAAGGTTATATGACAAATACATGAATTCCACTTCTAAAATGAGACATTACAATTAAGTTAGTACATTGGGTCAAATCATTCATATTAATTCAGTCTTCAAAATCTTCACATGCAAGTTTCACAGTTTTCTCAATTACAAGATTCCTTACTCAGATTAATACAACAGAATTTCTTGTTTAATTAGTTTGCTCATATTTCTCAGTTATACTCCACACTTAACTCTCAGTTGGCACTTATCATATCATTAAACACGACAGATATTATTTCAAGGCAAATTATTTTTAACTTCTAACTTTGGCGATATGCCACAGTAAATGTTAGAATGAGCAAAATGGAACTATCACTCAAGTCTTCATACACAGAAACAAATAAAATATGACTGTCCTTACCGGAATTAATCTTCAGCACGTTGGATTTAATGTGAGCACATCTTCAAATTATATTTATTACACCTATGGAATACATTTAAAAAGAATTCTTCAAGGTCATAACTAGATTATTATTTGTCTTGCTTCACAATTCTCGACGGCAACTATAGGGCAGATTGATATCCTTGTTTACCACTTCACAACAAATTAAGCTCCGTACAATTCTTCCTAAAAGCAATATAGAAATAAGTAGTAATTCTAAGCTAACTGGATCTATTCTGAATCCTTCATTAACCTTCCAGTCCTTTAATTATCCAAATACGGCACCAAATCCCTATTAATGCCACTTCTGACTTTACTCTCTCCTCCTTCTCTTATATTACCACTCATATACATATAATTTCTCATAATATTATTGAAGGAATAAAATAAATAAGATAAATGATATTTATCACTGGGTCCTTTCAATAGTAAAATATACATTAAAATTATTTAATCAAATAATAGCTGATGAAATTCAGGAATAATACATGAAAAATAATTCTTAAGCAAGGGATTAACAAATAATTTTTAAACAAGTCATGCTTAATATATGATAGGTTATGTTAAATGTGAATGAAGAACAAAATATACATAATAATTTCATTCACAGTTTAACACCACATATACTCTTTTCTCATAAAGGTCCTCACATTGCTGGCAACCACCCAGGTAATCACTTTGTGGTTACTCTCACCAACTGGAGAGGTATTGCTGCTCCTTCCTTTCCTTGATTGTAATTGCGTGAATATAACATCCTATATTTAGTATTTAGTATCAACTCAGTAATGCCAAATATATCCATGCTATACTTTTCCAGTTCTTCCGCAAGTTTGATTTCTTTTCCATTAATACACTTTATATTATTATTTTTATTATTAACATCTGACATCCATGGAGTCAGAGACTCAACAGGTAGGTATACACTATCATACACAGTGCTCATCCAACTGTGCCTAACTGATTCAATGGGTCTACATTCACAACACACTCAGGCAATGCATTTCACTCCTCAACCACTCTCCATGCCAAGAATTTTCTCCTCACTCCTCTACTCACACCCTCCTTATACATTTTCCAGCAATGGCCTCTTGTTTTACCTCCCTCTACCAATCTATGAAAATTCTCTTCCATGTCAACCTGATAACAATCCCTGACTAGCTTATATATTGGAAGTTTTTTTCACTTGGTTAGACTCTAAATTATATATTTAGTTTAATCCTTTATCCAAGTGTTAGCAAACAAAGTTTGTGTCTGAAGTATCTTCAGGACTGGGGCAACTCATGGCAAAGGTGGACTAAGTTCTGATCACTTTCCTTAGTCTCCCATAATGCAAAGCACATCTCCTTGCAGACATGTATAGTGCTATGTATTATGGTAAGGGTCACTACCCAGACCAGTTTCAACCTTTATTGAGGTCTCTTCAGTGTGAACCGGACCCAGAAGTGATACCAAGGTTGAAGCAATGCAGACTCATATTTCCATATGCTAGTTGCCAAAAGACCTTATTATTATTAAATTACTCTGGATTAGAGAAAGATGTTGGATGCTTTTTTCACTTGGTTAGACAAGTGAAAGAAAGTGATCAGAACTAAGTCTACCTTTGCAATGAGTTGCCCCAGTTCTGAAGATACTTCAGGCACAAACTTTGTTTGCTTACACTTGGATAAAGGATTAAACTAAATATATAATTTATAGTCTAACCAAGTGGAAAAAATTTCCAACATCTTTCTCTAATCCAGAGTAATTTAAAAATAAGGTGTGACACCTTTTGGCAACTGGCATATGTAAATATGAGTTCTGCATTGCTTCAACCTTGGTATCACCTCTGGGTCTGTCTCCCACTGAAGAGACCTCAATAAAGGTCGAAACTGTTCTGGGTAGTGACCCTTCCCATAATGCATAGCATTATACATGTCTGCAAGGAAATGTGCTTTGCATTATGGGATATTAAAGAAAGTGATCAGAACTTAGTCCACCTTTGCCATGAGTTGCCCCAGTCCTGAAGATACTTCAGGTGCAAACTTTGTTTGCTTACACTCAGATAAAGGATTAAACTAAATATATAATTTATAGCTTATATGTCTCAATCATACCCCCCCCCCCTTCTTCCTATTCATGAGGAAATTTACTCATGCTGGCCTGGGCAATGCCCCAGCCAGCATGATATTTCTTGTGCCATCTTGTGCTTTATCTTGTGCCATCATAGCATAGGTATTTGTAATTTAAGCTACTACAGAGTACAATTTGGTTAGCTAAATCTCAAATTGCCAGCCTGTCCACACTTGTTCAGTATGCAGTTGATACCAACTAACTATTCACATGAAGGTGGAATTTGTACATTAGGTGAGAAGTGTTTGGTTCTCACCTAATGATTTCTTTATTCCATATTTTTATTTTTGAAATAAAGGATAATAAGTAATGTCATTTAAATAATTTTTCAGTTGTGTATTGTGTGTATGTGTGTCTATATGTATGTAGATATTTATATATATATATATATATATTCTTCATTATATATATATGATGTACTAGTTTATTGTTTATTTATAATGCTTTCATTTCTTACCTAGGCTGTTAAAGAAATTACTGATACCTGGGATACTATGAAATTTCAAGTATCAAAATACAAAAAGGGATCAGAGGATAGAGGTTATGTACTGACTTCTGTAGATGAAATACTTCTTGTTTTAGATGACAATGCAATGAATCTTCAAAGTATGTCTGCTTCACGATTTATTGGACCTTTCTTACCAGAAGTGCAGAAATGGGAAAAAATTCTTTCACACATAAGTGAAGTACTAGAAGTTAGTATATTAGAATTCTATATGTTACATGCATTAATGCAGTTTGTACAACTGCATTGCTTATTGTTATATGGTCACCTGCATGGAATCCTTAGACATCTTGCCAGGCACTATCTAATGTGCAGTATCTATCAAACTTTGCTTTGAATTTATCCACTGTCGTGGCATCCACAACAGACTCAGGCAAATTCCACACATTCACCACTCTCCAATCAAAAAATCTAATTCTGACACCCTTGCTAACTACATTCTTGCTCAGTTTCCATGGATGGCTCCTAGTTCTCCCATCACCAGACCTGTACTTGTAATATGCTATGTATTAATCTTGTAAAATTCCTTCAGTAATTTGTATGTCTCAGTCATATTGCCCCTTATCCACCTCTCAACCAATTTCTGTAACCCGCAAATCTTCAAACTGTTGTCATAAGGTTCATTCCATAGACCTGCTACCGTCTTGGTCACTCACCTCTGGATCCTCTCTACCTCCTCCTCCTCATCCCCAAGAAACCCAGGTGACCAGATATGTGCACAGTAGTCCAAATGGAGTCTTACCAAGGCTATATAAAGAGGTATAATAACCTGCCTTGTCTCTGCTTGTCAGGGTATTCTTCAGTAACCAATTAATCTGATGAGCTGCTTTAGCCACTTTTGCCGTATGCCCTCTAAACTTTAATTCCCTATCCACTAACACCCCAAAATCCCTAGTTCATCAATTTCCTGGAGTACAGTTCCATCAATGTGGTACACAGCTGGTAATCTTTTCATCCCAAAATGCATAACCTTACACTTTGCCACATTGAACTGACTTCCATTCTCCTTTGCACAGACTTCCAGTATATCCAAATTATCCTGCAAAATTTTAACATCAATTTTATTAACTATTGCTCTACCCAATTTTATATCATTGGCAAACAAATAAATAATTCCTCTTGGATCCTTTCCTGTATCATTAATATACAAATTAAATGGTAGCGATCCATGAGCAAAGCCCTGTGGCGTGCCACCACTCACAGGCCTTCTACTGGACTCTACTCATCAATAAACTACTGTATGCTATGTCTCCATCAATCACCCTCTTATCCACTTCACTAACTTTATATCCATTTCCATATGTTGCAGTTTATTCATTAGAATTCAGTTTGGTATCCTGTCAAAACCCTATGCGAAGTTGAACAGTATGCTGTTACAGTATTATAAAATGTGAACAAGTTACTGAGGCATGACCTATCCTTCACAAAACCATGTTGCCCCATATAGTAGACCATTTCTCTGTCTATCTCTTCCTGTATTTTACTCTTGACCAACTCTTCCATACCTTGACTATGACTCCCGATATGCTGATAGGTCAATAATTTGCTACATCAGTCTTCAAATCTTCTTTATGAAACTGTTTTCCTATCTTAACACCATGGGACTAACCCAGAATCAAGACTTAACAATGTGGTCAAAGCCACTGCTAATTCCCTAGCACCTTCTTGTAAAATGTGTGCTGGCATACCATCTAATCCCATAGCTGTATTCACATCAAGGTTTTGTAATATGCTATGTACATTTATCTCAGTTTCCATATAAGCCTTTGCCTCTCTTGTTACTGAAATCTCAACCTGGATGATATACTCTTGCAAAGTGTTCATTTAGTAATTCCACTATTTTGTCTGATTCAGTTACTTCCCTACAATCGACATTCATTAAAATCATTCTGCCCTTATACAATCTTCCTTATATTTGTAGTATACTGAAAGGACTGTTTGGCATTATTTTTGGCCTGTACTACTAACGTTCTTTCATACCTTGCTTTTGCCTTTCTCTTACCACACTGGTTATCCTTCTGGCCTGTGCTTTTACTGCTCATGTGCCTGCTGATCACTTTTCTGCCTTGAATTCCTTCCCCAAACTTTTCTGTTTTTATAGCTCCTGCTTAATGATCATAGTCATATATTTAACTGCCACTCGATTTATTCTCCTGACTCTAGGTATGCAATCTCATCAAACTTCCCATGCACTGTCAATACCCAGCACTTGCAGTTTCATATGCCATGGCAAGTGAAATGATCCAAACAATCTCCTAAGTTTGCCATACTTATCAGACCTGTAATTCCATATATATTTCCTATTAGCTGAAACTTCCACACATTTAGTCAAGTCCCAGGTCGAGACCATATGATCACCCTCTCCAGTTGGTTATAGTGTGGTGATATTGGTTACAGACAAGTTCTCTGATGCAATTACTAGATCTAGTACTCTCCAACCCCTAGTACCTCACATGCTGTCTCAAGTAATTATCCCTTAATAACTGCTTAAATTACATTTCCTTCCAGCTATGTGATCTTTCTTCCTTCCAATCTGTGTTCCCATAGTTGAAGTTCCCCATAATAATTACTCACCCTCTACTCATTAAGCTTATTTGCTAATTCATACTGTTTCCATAATCCTTTACATCTCCTGGTCCACAGAAGCAACCAATTGCATAATTTGTTCTGTTGGCCACTATCTCACACCACATTGCCTGAAATGTGCTATTTTCACTGGCCTGCAGTTGAACTTCTACTCTCTTTAGTTGTAGTTCATTGACTATCATCAATAATACTTCTCCCCCCCCATTCTTTTTTCTCTCTCCTCCTTGAAAACGCTGCACCCTTCACATTCTCTCCCACTAACTATATGATCTTTTGCCAGGATGAACTAACCAATGCCAAAAACTTCTCCCATTTGTTCCGAATGCTCCCAGCTTTGGTCTACATAAAGTGCAATAGCCCTTAGGCCTACCACTGTCATTATACCAGTGATACTAACTTAGGCATTTTTTACACATTCTTAAAATCAACTCCTTCATGTGCATCATACTGAGTCAAACTTATTCAAATTTTTGGCATTCACCACACATCCCAACAGTGCATTCCACTTGTCCACCAGTTTTCATGTAAATGATTCACTCTTTTGTTCACTAAACTCCTAATTATACATCTTCCACTGATAATATCACATTCTTAATATCATTAATATCATTATTAATATACATATAATTTCCTCTTTATTAATCTTGTAAACTCTCATTACCAACTTAAACATTTCTGTCACATCTGTTCTGCTCATCCACAAAACTTTGAAATTTACATTTCAAAGTTTAGTGGATTACCAGCATTCCAGAATTTGTATATTGTCTTAGTAGTCATTCATTTCTTGAATCTCTATTACAGTTCCCTCATTATAACGAAAACCAGGTGACCAAATTTTGCAGTATAGTCCATGTGTGCTCTGACTGTTTCATGGAACAGTGGTATGAACTTCCTTATGTCTAATTGTTAGTGTATTTCTTATGGTAGCAGCAGAGTGCTTTCCAAATTTCAAACATGTGACAACCATTACCTCCAGATCTCAATTTTCATTCACTGCTGCTGTGTAGAATTCACTGAACTTGGTGATGTAACAATCAAATGATCTGCATAATTGTTTATTATTATTATTAATATGACTGTTATTATTATTAAAATTTTAATAATAAGGTGATGCATCTTTTTACTGCTTGTACATGGGAAACATATGAATTAATTTGCATTAATTCAGACTTGGTATCTCTTCTGGGTTTCACTCCCACTGATGAGACCCCAATAAAGATAGAAACTGATCTGGGTAGTGACCCTTTCCTATAATTCATTGCCTTATAAACATCTAAAAGGATGTGTGCTTGGCATTATGGGAATACTAAGGCAATGGATGTGAAGTCATCAGCATTTATATATAAGCAGTCTAGTCGTGAAGATACTTCATGCACAAACTTTATTTGTTTACACTTGGACAATGGATAAAATAAGAATATGATTTCTTGGCAAGTTTAATTTGAGAGTTGGATTTGATCATTTCATCAGATGTAATTTTAACAGAGTTGTTGTCATTGCCCTGTAGTTGGTGAGAGTGTCCAAGTAGTCTTAACTTGGAGGCTGAATAGACATGCAGAATTATCAAGGAGAAAAGAATCTATATGGAAATATAGGATTTGTGATTATACAGTAGTAATCTGAGAAATCATCTTGGAGCAGTTCCCAGGGTAGAAGAATTGAGAATGAAGAGATATTATTGGTGCATGAGAAGTGAAGATATATTTATTAGTGGCAGTGGCAGGTTGGAAAAGATAACATGTTTTGGTATAAAGTTGATGACTGATGAAAAAGGGATTAAAAAGGTTATGAAGAAAAGTAAAAGAGGGGTGGAGAGAAGTTGCAGGAGGATTATAAAATTCAAGGCAGGAAAGTGCTAAGAGAAGTATAAGTAAAGATGACAAAATGGGAATACAAGAAGGGATTAGACCAGTGATCCAAGGAAAATCCTGAGGATTTCATTCATGGCCAGTAGGAGGAGAAATTGTATAAGAATGGTATTGTTAGATTGGTAATGGGAGTGAACTGACCAATGCAGATAAAATAGTGAAGCTGTTTAATGATGACTTTATTGGAGTATATCATTGTAGAAAAACAGATATTACATGAAGAATGGGGAGGAACCAAGATTTAGACGTTCACGAGGATAATGAATTTTGAATACATTCTTCTCACAGCCTTATTAACTCTGGAAGTCAATAGGCCAGTGGGACTGGATCACATTTTACCACCTGTTTTAAGTGGATGTGCTGACAGCTCTTTTGACCTCACTATTCATTGAAGGCCCTAGCTTAGGAAAGTTCCTCTTGAAGGAGAACAGCATAGTGTGATTGCATAAGGGTGGTTGGATCAAACTATGGACCAGTTTGTATTTCTTCTATAGTTGTTAAGATTTTGGAGAAAATACAAAATACTGAGAGAATCTATTCAAAATATGGCAAATGAAGGGTAATATTATGTGTGCAGGTCTGCATAGATTTGTTATGGGAAGGTTTTTTTTTTTTTTTCAGTAATTCGATTGCCTTTAAAAAAAAAACTAACAAAGGTGGTGCATGTGCAGAAAACAAATGGGTTTAAACAGTATTGTGATAGACTTTATGTTGTCTAAGATAAACTTACATTGACTCCATGGGGATCCTGAATAATAATAATAGACTTTTATCTTGCATAGGTGAGTAGGGTTATTCTTTTAACGAGAAATGGAACATGCACTTTTTTTTGCGCTATGTTACAAAAAAAGTACACTTGCACTTTGTTGGTAAAGCTTTGCACCATTGCACAAAATCTTGATCATACTATACTTGAACTATTATGTATAGATTTTGTTGAGTAGGTTTTCATTGTGATTAGGAAATTCTGGAAGGATCCAGAGATGAACAAGTAAGGTAATTTCTGAATACAAGAATGTTAGTTATATGGAGAGGTTGAGAAAAGGAAACTTAAATTTCAGAATTTAGTGAATAGACAGAAAAAGAGGTGAAATGATAGAGACTCTTATTTATAAGGGATGAGATTAATATGATGTCAATTGTCCTGAGATGTGAAGGGTCATTGTAAGAAGCAATACCTGCAGGTATTATGAGGATATGGTGAACAAGGAATTTAGAGTAGATATTGTACATGTAGGGAACATGGTGAGAAAGGGAAATGCATTGCGAGAGTATATTGTGAATGCTGAGTGGAGTTACTTTAAGGTTTAGTATGATGGATATGGATGGATATGGTTGATTGAGACTACAATGACGTCTGTTCACAATACTCCTCTGAAAGGCAGAGAAGAGGGGATATGATAGAAACATTTAAATTACTAAAAGGTTTTTATAAGCTTGATGCAGGGGAAATGCTTCAGCTGTGATAGTGATGGCAGAACAAGAGGTCATTCCTGGAAATTAAGGGAAAGTGTGGTTAACAAGGGTGTGAGAATGAAGTTTTTCACCTGGAGGGTGGTGAATGAGTGGAATGCATTGCCTGACTCAGTTGTGAGTTCTTCGTCTGTAATTGAATTCAAGAAGAGATATGATAGATATTGTTTTGATAGTTTGGGTCTCCCACAATGAGTCTACTGGCTCCATGGAGATACCTGTAATAATAATAATAATAATCCTTTGAAGCAGCAAATTAAAAATATATATCTTTTAAATACATGAATAAAATTCGAATTCAAGATCAGTACTATCAACATAAGAAGCCTGAATGTCAAAGAAATTGAGCTAGCAGGAATTGGATAAGTACCAGATCGACGTAATAGGGGTGACTGAAACAAAAAAAAAAGACAAAACTGGTGAGAACTTTCTGAGCAATAAATACAAAATATTATATTCAGGCAATGACAATTAAAGAAAAAAAGAAGTAGCTATAGTATTCAACACTAAATATGAGGCTAATCTTCTTTGATCGATTGGTAGAACCTCTGCTACTAATGGCTCGAAAAAAGTTAAGCAAGTTTGAGCGGAATCAGTAGTTGGAAGGTGTGCCAACAGCAATCATTCAATGCTGTTGGCACACTCTCCCTCAATGAGTCTTTGGACTCCTTGGAGGTGTCACATAATAATAATAATAATAATTGCAGGCAATATCAAGTAGAGTGATGTAGGCAAATATCAGAAGGGGGGAACTGGACAAAGACACTTATTTTTGCCTATGGTCACACAGAAGGTTCTACTAAGGTAGAAGTGGAGGAATTTTTTGAGATTTTAGAGAAAGCAACTGACACAATGAAAAATGAAAAGTTGGTCTTTGTTGGGGATCTAAATAGCAGAGTAGGAAATGATTGTGAGACATACAAAAATATTTTGGGAAAATTTGGAGAAAAGAGCAAAGCTAATAATAATGCCAAATACCTGTTGGATTTCTGCTCAGCCTTCCGCTGCTCATGGGTGTACTGATTGCCTTTCCTCCTTGTAAATTCTCCATAGCATTTTCCTTTTTTTGCAGATCAAGCTTTATACTACTACTCATCCATCTAATGCCTACCTTGTTTGTCTTCCTGACCATGGGGACACAATCTAATATTGCCTTCTTCAGATACCCGCTGATTTTATCCCATGCACTGCTAACATCTTTCCCCTGCAATATGTTCTGTCATGGGACTGCTGCAAGCTCACTCCGAAGCTTTATAATTGCCTAACCTGTAGTTCCGTATATACCCCCTTCTTAAGACAGAAATCCACAATTTTTGCAACCTCCTAAGTCAATATCGCTCTCATCAATTGGAGGTAACGATGAAACCTTACTTTTGCATATATCCTCTGAACCAATGACCAGGTTCAACACTCTCACACCATGTGTCCCTTCGGTTATGTTCTGTTTCAAGTAATTATCTCGCAGAAGATGTATGAATTCCATTTTCTTTTTGCCACTTGATATGTCCTCTTTCCAATTGATGTTACCATAATTAAAATCCCATATAATAATCACTAACCCTGCACTCATTGCACTAATTTGCTGATGCATGAATTCAATATCACCCCCATACCCTCTGGCCTATAGCAGCAACCAACTGTATATTTGGTTGCATTGGTCACTATTTCACACCAGACCGCCTCAAATGTACTATCATTCACATATCTATCATCTTGATATACTACTTTTTTTGGCTGTAACTCATCAGCTATCATCAACAGTAATTCTCCCCAATGCTATCTTCTCTATCCTCCCTAAAAATACTGTACTCATCACATTCAATTCCAGTGACCACATCTTCTGCTGACAGCCAAGTTTCACTAATGCCTACAACTTTTGGTGAGATTGAATTGACTAATGCCAAAAATTCCTCTTTCTTAATGATATAATCATGTAATCACAAGAAAGATTTTTATTTAATCAAATATTTCATTATATCATTCAGTCTTATGTCACAAGTATCCTTGAAACAATTCTTCTCTCTTATTTCAAATGCTTCTTGCATTTGTAAACAAAAATTGCAGATTCCCTTTAGTTCTTGTACCAACTTTAAAACTGATATACATGACACTACTTTCAGTAGTCCCATGCTGATTTTTATCCCCTCTATTCTTCAGTTTATTCCATGAATAAGGGTCAACGATTATTCAATCACTGCTTAAGTTTCTTCCTCTTACACTCAACCTTTTCAATTTTAGTTTCCCTGCCCAATTACTTCAACTTGTTCAGAAAACAGTAACTTCTTCAGTTGCTTCTCGTAGACAGGCTTATACATTGGTTATGCATTATTAAAACACTTAAGGAAATGAACAACGTAGTTAAGGATATAAATTAAATTATACTTTAATAAATATTTTCCGATATTTCGCCAACGTCACGTTGCCATCTTCTAAAGGAACTTACAAAAAAAGGCACGTGCACGTAGGCACTACAAACACAGTAACTGGGAATGAAGAGATGAATCTATTGTTCTCCTAAAAGTCCTGATGGTGCTCTCTAGCGGGCTAAGTAGGTGTTCTTGGCCATTGGGCAGAAGGTCTGCTGATGTAAGCCTCCCAAATTTGGGGCAGTCGCATACAACCAAATTGGTTGAGCTTTGGAGAATTTCATTCCCAGTTTCTGTGTTTGTAGTGCCTACGTGCATATGCCTTTTTTTGTAAGTTCCTTTAGAAGATGGCAACGTGACGTTGCCCGAAATATCGGAAAATATTTATTAAAGTATAATTTAATTTATATCCTTAACTATGCTGTTTATTTCCTTAAGTGTTTTAATAATTCTTCAATTGCTTATGACCTTCCATGTTCAGATGCAACCCCATCTCTTGCATACAGCTGTCTTTTGCCTTCAAACACTCTACACATCAACAAATTCCAGACCTCTTTTTTTGCACATTCTTGCAATCATATCATTCATTATCATTGCTCATCTACTTAACTCATAATTGTCAAAACGAGGCAGCACACACACTATCCTCCCATTGACACTTTTCTTTTTCACGATATCTAACAATGTTCTTAAATCCTTTGCTACCCAATTTATACTACCACTTAGAGATAGTAAAGATAGTAAAGTGCACAATGACTCAATACTTGTGCACAGCAGGGGAAGAAGCAAGGCTTCCCAGGTCATAAACCAGCGAAATCCTTGTACATTCATTGGGACGTGGAATGTGAGAACCCTCCTACAAATTGGAAAATTGGAAGAGAGAAATGGATAGATTAAAAATAGCCATATTAGGAATTAGTGAAATGAGATGGACTGGAACTGGAGACTTTTGGAGTGGTGATTACAGAATCATTTATTCAGGTGATGAGACAGCAAAAAATGGAGTCGCGGTGGTTCTCAATAAGGAATGGGAAATTCTACATCCATATCTTGCAATTTAGGCACAAAAAACTGGATTATCATGTCACGATAGTGAGCACCATTAACTATTATTGTCTTACCAGCCGCATTTTTGAAGAAGAATGGACCGATGATGCCTCCAGCCCAAAACCCGCACCAAACAGTGACACATTGTGGATGCATTTGTTTCTCACCAATCACTCGTGGATTTTCTGAACCCCAAATGCGACAATTTTGTCGATTAACGAAGCCATCAAGATGAAAATGAGCCTCATTGCTGAAGATGATTTTGTTCGAAAAATAAGCATCCACTCGTTGTTCCATAATCCATTCAACGAACTCTCTTCACTGTGTGTGGTCAGTAGGCTTCAGTTCTTGAGTCAATTGAACTTTGTAAGCATAAAGATGCAAATCTTTCATGAGAATACGCTGTAGAGAGCTTCTCAAAATGCCCAATTCAAGACCACGGTGCCGAATTGATGTTCCTGGGCTTTCAGCAACACTCTCACGAACTGCGTCAATGTTTTCTGTTGAACGACTTGTTGAAGGACGGCCAGAGTGTATAAGATCACTAATTGATCCAGTTTCCTTGAATTTTTTAATTAATCTTTTCACAGTTAATGAAATTAAATCACTATTCCAACCATATTTTGTACGAAAATTGCGAACTGTAGCTGCCAAACCTTCATTATTTTTAAAATATTGCTCAACAATGAAAATGCATTGTTCTTTCGTGTAGCGCTCCATTTTTAATAACCCTGAACTGTCAGCTGTCATGCTGTCTTTTTTTTCTCGTTGGCAACACTTTATCGCCCAAATGGCGGTAAATTTAAATCTTGCGTGAATTTTGGGACACCCTATAGAAGTAAAACCAACAAATATTATAATAATACAAGCTTACATGCCTACTAGCAACCACAGTGATGGTGAAGTTGAGAGAGTATATGTAGATATTGAGAATCTAATCAAACTGACCAAGAAAGAAGATAATCTTATTGTCATGGGGGATTGGAATGCAGTCATTGGTGAAGGCAAAGATGGTAGAGAGCTGGGAAAGTATGGACTTGGATGTCAAAACGAAAGAGGAGATAGACTTTTGGAGTTCTGCCACCAATTCAATCTGATCAGTAATAATACCTGGTATGAGGTACCAAACAGAAGAAGGTATACTTTGAAAATGCCAGGGAATGATATAGGAAGGTACCAAATAGATTATATTATGACAAGAAATAGATTTAAAAATCAAGTAAAATCATGCAACAGTTACCTGGGAGCTGATGTTGATAGTGACCATAATTTGGTTTTATTGAAATGTAATCTGAAATTTAAAAAGTTGTCACAACCAAGGAAAAGGCCCAAATGGAACATAAGTAACCTGAAAACAGAGGAAAACCATAGAAACTATAAACAGCAAACTGATGAAAGTATTAAAACTGGAGAGAGGGAAAAGAAAAACATAGATGAAAAATGGACTCATTTGAAGGATACAATCATCAAGGCCCCCAGTGACTGCATAGGATTAAGGAAGAAGCAAATAAAAAACCATGGATCACGCAGGACATTCTAGATCTAATAGATGAAAGAAGAAAATACAAAACCTCCCTAAAGGAAGAAAGCAAAGAGAAATATAAACATATAAAAAAATATGATAAATAGAAAGTGTAAAGAAGCAAAAGAACAATGGTTTACAGAGAAATGTAAAGAAATAGAAGATCTAACAAAGACTGGAAGAATCGATAAAGCTTATAACATTATAAAAGGAATAAGCCAGCAAAACGAGACACGAAGTACAATTATCAAAAATAAACAGGGGAACATACTTATAGATAAGGAAGAAATTTTGGAAAGATGGAAGTACTTAGAAGATCTATATAGTAGAAAAGATCTAGATGCCAAGGCTATAGAAGATGAAACAAGACTTGATATGGAAGAAATTGGTCCAACTATATTAAAAGATGAATTTGAATGGGCACTGAATGAATTGTCAGCCAACAAGGCACCAGGCACTGATAACATCCCCTCAGAATTAATAAAATACTCAGGAAACATAACTAAGTCATACCTTTTCAAGATCATAAAGGATATTTATGAAACAGGGATCATCCCCAAAGATTTTACACAATGCTCTATCATACCCATTCCTAAAGTAAATAATGCAAACAAGTGTGAAAATCATTGAACAATAAGCTTAATATCGCATGCTTCGAAAATATTACTCAAAATTATACAAAAAAGACTAACAAAGAAGGTTGAAGAATTTGTTGGCAATGACCAGTTTGGATTCAGGAAACAGCAGGGGACAAGAGAAGCGATTCTAGCTCTAAGAACAGTTATTGAATGAACATTGGAGAAGAATCAAAATACTCTGATAGTCTTTCTTGACTTGGAGAAAGCCTTCGATAGTGTTGACTGGAATCAAATGTTTTACCTCCTAAAAACAATAAAGGTAGATTGGAGAGATAGAAGGTGCATATTTAATCTTTACAAGCATCAGGAAACCCTAATAGAAGCAGCCAGCAATACAACAAAAACCGCAATAGCAAAAATAAGTAGAGCTGTAAGACAGGGGTGCTCTCTTTCACCCATATTGTTTAATCTGTACATTGAAGATGCAATAAATAAACTGAAAGAACTAATAGAAACCAGAACTAAGATAAATGGAATTGATATTAACTGACTATAGTTTGTGGATGATATAGCAGTTTTAGCTGATAATGAAAACAAACAAAGTCACCCTAATAAAGATGGAAGAAATCTTCACACAGTACAGCCTAAAAATTAATTATAAGAAAACAAAATTATTAATTACAAGTAAAGCAAATCCAATGAAAATAAACCTGGAAATAAATAATAACCTACTACAACAGGTATCCTCTTTTAAATATCTTGGAAGTCTTATCACAGAAGATGGAAGAAACCAATCAGATATTAAAGCACGAATAATCCTAGCCAGAAAAGCATTCTATAACAGAAGAAACATTTTTACCAGTAAAGGACTTAGCATCCAGCTCAAAAAAAGGCTGGTGACATATGGAGCATTGCATTATATGGTTGTGAGGCCTGGACTCTAACAAAACAAGACATGAAAAAGTTGGAGGCATTTGAAATTTGGTGCTGGAGAAAGATGATGAAAATTAGTTGGACAGAAAAGAAAAGTAATGAAGAAGTTCTGAATATAGTTCATGAAGAGCGGTTATTAATGAAATACATCAATAAGAGAAAAAAAGCCTAATTGGACACCATTTGAAGCATGGGGGACTAATTACAGAAATAATGGAGGGGACTGTAGAAGAAAAGAGGCCACGAGGCAGACCAAGAATTTCATATATAAATAACATAATGATGCTAACTGGCACTAAGAGTTATGAAGAGATAAAAAGGAAGTCACAAGACAGGATGTTGTGATGTGCTGCTATATTTACCAATTTTCGGATTGATGCACCAAAGAAGCCAGCCCTCTCTTTATTTCTAGAGCCATTCTCTCTGTTGTTCCACCAGCCAAGCACTCCTCAGGCATACCACTCTCCATACCCTTAATCATAGAATCACCATATATTTTACCACTCATAACTTCATTCAAGTCCAAACAAGAGTCACTCATGGTCACATTTTCTACGCTATTCAGCACGACTCTCCCATTTTCATTATTCAATGCTCGTTTACTTACTCCCTCACTCTCATGACATCTCGTTTCGTCTAGACGTCTTGTGCTTTCATTCTATTGACTCCCAATCACTCCCATACTATTTGTTTCTTCATCAATCACCAAAGACTCTCCCATACTTAATCTTGTTCTAGTTACTTCAACTAGAGTAATCTCCATAATCCTAATCTCTCTCTATTGAACCCATTTAACTCGGTTTTAATTTCCAGATCCCCCTTACCGAGCACTTCCAATTCCACTTGCAAAAGATGAAGGTCACTTTTCATTTTTTTGAAGTCTGCCAAAGTTCATCCACTGTGGTCCCAACATCATCTTCATTCCTAATTGCTCCAGCCTATCCCGACACTTCTCACATTCATCGATATTTTCATTCTTCTCATTTAGCCATACGGTTCACAGATCCTTCACATTCCTCAGTGCATACATATAACAGTTTCCGCAAAGCATCCACTGTGAAAAATCCAAGGCAGAACCAGACTTTCGTATAGAAGTCCTCCGAGCCACTGACGTATGTTTCTTGTTGGATGCCATCGTTAGTCGCTGAAGTAGTGAAACAAACAGCAGCGAAAACACAATATATACAACAGAGTTCTAAATAATAACACCACTGAAGGACGCCTGTATCCAACCTGGCAACTGCAGCACAATTTGAAACAAAAAGGCACACTATACTTAAATTTAAAAACACGTTTTCCAGCACAATTCAACACGACTACCACGTTCAAAATGTTACAGTTATGTGGTGTCAATGGGGCATTATATCAAGCAATACATAGTCTTTACCAACCTTACCAGCAAAGGTTGGTCGATTGGTAGAGCCTCTGCTCCTAATGGCTCGCAAAAAGTTAAGCAAGTTTGAGCGTGGTTAGCAGTTGGAAGGGGCTCAATCGTTTGATGCTGTTGGCACACTCTCCCTCGATGAGTCTTTGGATTCCCTGGAGGCATTACATAATAATAATAATAATAATAATAATTATTATTATTATTATTATTATCCCCTCTGTTATTCATTATCTATATGGATCATATTATGAAGGAAAGCAGTATTAAACTTGATATCAAAACTGGAGATGTTAATCTCAGCTCTTAACTTTATGCGAATTATGTTATATTTCTAATTAAATCCAGTACAAGTCTCCAAGATTCCCTGACTAAATTGAATAACTGTTGTAATGGCATGAAGGTCAGCAATAAAAAGACAAAGAGAATAGGCAGAAGCATTGAAATTATCAACTGCATCACGAATGCAGAATCTATAGAACAAGTAAAGCATTTCAGCTACTTAGGCACGATTTTTAGTGAAGATGGTAAATTAAATATGGAAATAGACAATAGAATCAACACAGCTGGTATGGTAGGAAGTCAACTAAATAATTTTATATGGAATAGGAGAGAAATTAGGGAAAACACTAAATTATCTGTATACAAGACAGTGTTCATTCCAATTTTAACTTATGGATCTCAGAGCTGGGTTAGAAATAAAACACTTGATCAAAGACCAGAGACCACAGCTATGAAAGTTGTGAGAAAGATTAGTGGCTAGAACAGATGACATCAATGGAAACATCATATTAAAAATGAGGAGATTAGGAAAGAACTTGACATTGTTAGCATCCAGAAATGTGTGAGCAGAGCTAATCTCAGATGGTATGGTCGCTTAAACAGAATGGGAGAGGAAAGATTAGCAAAACTAGTGTTCTCTACCAGATTGGAAGGAAAAAGATCCAGAGGAAGACCAAGATGTAGGTGGACTGATACAGTAAAAATTGCCTTAGAAGACAAAAATATAACATCTAATAATGTTGGAGTCTTGACAGGTAACAGATTGATTTGGAGGAAATTTGTAGATTGGAAGTTAGTAATGATGTAAGTTTTTTGTGTATCCTGTACACCCCTTGAGGGTACATATCAGGGATTTGATGAATGATGATAAAATTAGGAAGGTTGTTAAGTGGTTACAACAGCAACTTGCTAAAATTCAAAAGTCAATATAAATTTATACCTTTACTATAATCTGCTTTAAAATTTGCTGAAGGTATGTATACATTAGCACTTTTTTTTTCAGACAGAAGCATGGTGATGTATATATACTCTGCTTTATTGCTTATCTGTACATCCTTTGCAGTTAAGATGTGTGATGGCATATTATATAGTGTATAGCTAAAATTTTTGATTGATAATCAATTAATTTCAAGAATGTAACTAATTTTTTAATTTTCCAATGCAGTTAGAGCTGTTTTTTTAATCGTTGATATGCTTGTTGGTAAAGCAGAGCCTCTGTGCATTCATTATTGTAACTAATGGTAGGTCTCGACTCTTTTTGCAAAGATACCAAAGATTTTGTTTTTGTGTCATTTATATCTTTTCAACTAAACATTATCACATTAAGTAGAAAGTAGACAAGGAGAAAATGGAATTCCATTTTGTCTACTGTCTAATGCTTTCAAACGCTGTGAAGAGTGGAATTAAATTAATTATAAAGGAAGATTGATCACATATGCAAAATTAGGTAGATTGCATATTGTTAAATTTAAAATCATTCATTGATTGATTATTTAATTTACAATATTTGCTTAAATGAAATTAAAGTACTTCTTTATTTATATTTTGTCTTCTTTTGGTAGGTTTGGATGGTAGTGCAGCGAAAATGGATGTATCTGGAAAGTATTTTTATTGGTGGTGATATACGATCCCAACTACCTGAAGAGGCCATAAAATTTGATAAAATTAATTCATCATTTCTTCAGGTTATATATTCATTTTTATTCCTGTTATTTTTATTATTGCTAGTTAGTGGTGGTGATGATAAATAGCAATATTTATCATCACCACCACTAACTAGCCTTCATGCAGAAGACTTCATTCTCTCTTAGGTTTCACTGCCATAAATTATGTGAATTACATTTTCTCCCTTAACTATGAAAGTTATGTTTAACACTATTTAAAAAAAAAAAAAAAAATATATATATATATATATATATATATATATATATATATATATCACAGCATTCAAGAATGTGTAAGCAGAGCTAATTTAAGGTGGTATGGCCACTTAAATAGAATGGGTGAGGAAAAGTTAGCAGAACAGGTGTTCAATACCAAGATTCCAGGAAAGAAACTCAGAGGAAGACTAAGGTTGATTGATTCATTCAGTCAGAAGTGCCTTAGAAGAACAAAATGTTAGATATGACAGTATTGGAGTGCTCACAACTAATAGACTAATTTGGAGGAAAACTGTAGATAGGAGATTAATAATAATGGAAACTTAATTATTAACATGATGATGATATATATCACTCCAATTTTCAAGAGGCAACAGGGCCTACGAGAAATAAATGCCATATGTGAACTGGGGTCAACAACAGAGTAATCTTCTGAAATTCCTCTTCTAAAACAGTTAGAGGTTGTACCTCTTGGAACTACTTCATGGGAATGCTGTTCCACAGAATTGAGGTGGATGTAATGAACGACATCTGAGAGTGTAGTAGGTTCTGTGAATATGCAGCTCAACTGTAAAGGGATGTTGGACAGCTGTTACTTAAGTTTTTCTAGATTTAGCAGAAATGGGAGACATAATGGATGCTAGTTCTACTAAACAGCAATCATGGAAATATTATTATTATTTATTATTTGATACCTCCAGGGAGTCCAAGACTCATCGAGGGAGGGCTCCTACTCTACAGCTCTCTGTCTCGACCACTCAACCTCAATTTCTTGTAAGGAAAACATCTATCCGTCTACACCAACGCCATCTACTCTCTCCACCACTAGTATTTTCACAGACAATCACAAACATCCATGCCCACGGTGGGATTCGAACCTGCAGCCTTTTGGCTGGAGAGCAGATACTCTAACCACTCAGCCAACCAGGCTGTAGAAGAAACACAATGCAGAAATTGATCTTCTGTGAGACAGTGGCTGAATATAGTCTGTGAGACAGGTGTTATTAATCAACTTAACCATCCTTTTCTGAAGAGAATCAAGCATTTTTGTAGAAGTCTTAGGTGCATCACCACAAATATGAGTGCTATATTCCAAGGTTGAGTGGATTTGATATTTGTACAGAACAAGTAACTAGTTGGAAGAGAAGTGATGTCTTGAGTGAAAAAAAAAAGGATGTCAAGTTTTCTGAAAGTTGAGGATGTTATAGAAGTGACGTGATTATGCCAAAAATGCTTAGATGAAGAATCAGTCTGAGAGGGGGGATCCAGTCTTGACTATTGAGCTAGACATTATCAAAAGTACATTTTTTGTAAGGAAGATTTACTTTTGATTATGTAAAACTAGTAAATATAAAAGTAAATTTCTTGTAAGGAAAACAAATAAAACTGCATTTTGAAAGCATAGATTTTAAAGGTGACTAGGCTGTTTTCACTCCAACGAAGGGTACTGCAGAGATCAGTGCACATGTCACTTATTGCAGATTGATCTTGAAGCCCGAAATGTTTGAGAACTGTAAGGCTTGTTGAATGAGTAGAATCATTGGAGAGTTCTCTCATCAGCAAAACTATGAATAGGAGTTGCAGTCAATAAAAATAGGTCATTTATATAAATCAGGATGCTAGTGGATGAAATAACAGAGCCCTGAGGAACATCTGTATCAACAGGAAAATCTAAGAGAGAACTCCATCCACCTTTATATGTAGTGATCAGTCTGAGAGAAAACTAGCAATCCAGTTACACAAGGATGAAGACAGTTAATATGATAGTAATTTATTTAAAAACCCTTGATGCCAGACTCTTTCAAATGCATTGGAAATGTCAAGTGCGATAGCACAAGTTTCTCCAAGCCTTTCCATGGCATGTGTCCAGAGGTAGGTGATGTAGGCAGTAAGATCTTTTGTGGATTTAGATTTTCATAATGGTGGTCACTGACAGTTCCAAGTGTTGAAGAAGTTGCCTGTTGATAATTTTCTTCATTATTTTGGACAAAAGTGATGTAGGAGCAATAAATCGATAACTTGATGGTAAATCTTTATCACCTTTTTTTTTTTAGGAAATGGCTGTATCTGAGCTTGCTTCCATGCTGTAGGATGGATACCAGCTGAGTATAATATAGTGTATGGATGAAAAAGAGCAGGTATTTGTTCATGAGCATATCTCTTAAGTACAATAAGTGAGATATCATCAGGGTTCATAGCCTTTTTGGGATGCAGGTTTTTGAAGATTCTTCTGATGTCTTATGTCTTTCTGTAAGGCCAGATGTAGCATGCACTGCATTATTCTAGATAAAGGAGGAGGTGATTTGCTTTGGTTATGTTTGGAGGAGTTGGAAGAGAATATAGCCAGGATGTCAGCCTTGTTGATGAAATGCTACCAATAGGGTGAGTAAGAGGAGGAAGCACAGATAGACAAGAAAAGGAGTTTGCCACTATGCTGAACACCGACCTTTGGAGTATCCTTTTTAGACCTCCAATGATTCCTCAGCCAAAGAATTTCAGAAAATAAAGAGAAATAAAGAGTTGTGACCTCAACAAGTTTGCCAATCTATTAAAAAGCTCAGCTGTTAAGCCTCAATGTCCTTAAGAAAACACCTTAGTAAACCTGTCATCCATTACCCTCAAGCCAAAAGCATTTAGTGCACTTAGACTCAAAAATGTTCCTACAGAAGAAATTATGGCCCGGATAGAATGAACGATTTTCAGCCTTTCCTACCCATGTCATTAGGATGAGAAACAGAATCACAGATGGACAAGAAGTGGAGCTTGCCACTATACTGAACACTGACCTTTGGAGGAGTCGATTCACAAATCAGGACACTTCACAGGCTTCTTAAAAAGATCACCTCCTGGCCTGTTGCAATTACAAACTAAAATCATTCAATTCTCGATCTGCCCCCCCCCCTCCAAATATACAGGCTACCTAAAATCCACAAACAAAATGTGTCATTATGCTCTCTTGTGGATGGCACTGATTCACTCACATACAAATTAGCCAAACATTCAGCACCAAAGTTATCTCCCAATATACTAGCAACACTTTCAGACCTAAAATCACAGTCTACTTTAGAGCTAGTGTAAGAAAACTCCATAATCCAGTATACTAACATAATGATTAGTTTTGTTGTAACTTATCTATTCACCAATATCCCATGTCTTAGACTTCATTCAAGCTGAATTTCTTCTTGATATCTCAACCCTGTTTAAGTTCACCATGAAATCTGGCTATTTCTTTTGGAAAGGAAAAGACTGTGCCTTGGACAAAATGACTACTCTGCTTCATTGCAATTAATGCAAAAGTGCAGATCTTAAAAACCATCCTTACTCAATAAAAATGGTTGTATAAAATTTCCTAAGATATGAAAAACTCTAATTCTTAGACCTCCCACCCAACAACATAGGCCACCAAGGTTATACTAAGGTAGACGTAGAGGAATTTTTTGAAGCTTTACAGAAAGCAACTCATACAATGAAAAGGAAAAATTGATCCTTGTTGGGGATCTAAATAGCAGAGTAGGAAATGATTGTCACACATACAAAAATATTTTGGGAAAATTTGGAGAAAAGAGCAAAGCTAATAATAATGACAAATACCTGTTGGATTTCTGCTCAGGACATGGACTGGTTATTACTAACACTATGTTCAAACTTAAAAATGTGCACAAATTCACATGGAGAGAGAGGAGACAGGAATAAAAAAAGTCTCATTGACTATGTTATTGTTGATAGTGATGTTTTCTCCCAGGTGCAGGACACCAGAATACAGAGGATTTGAAATTCGAAGTGATCGCCATTTAGTCTTGAGCAGGATAAAATTGAAAAGAAGAACATGTAAAAAAGTTTTAAAGCGAATAAAAGTTGAGCAGCTCTCAGATGTGAACTGTAGACTAAAATACACAAACATTATTCAAGAAAAAATGAAAGAATTTGAGGACTAGAACCAAACCTTGGAGATCTGCTTGCAAGCCCTGAAGAAAACACTGATTGATTCAGCCAGAGAGGCATGTTGTAAGGTTGTCTGTAAGGATACAAAAATCAAAATTCCATTGTGAACATAGGAAGTTAAAGAGGCAGTGAAGGAAAAGAAGAAAGCATATCAAAAGTTCCTGGCAAATGAGTCAGCTTGTGCTCTTAGAGAATACAGAGACAAAGGGAAGACTTTGTTTGGTTTCTTACCAAAGTCTAAAGGGAAGACTTTGGTAAGAACATAGAAAATAAATATCAAGAAGGTGGCAAGATATTCTGGACATTTTGAAATGGAGGAAAGAGTGCTATAAAAGTTAAGAGATGACAAATGGGACATGAAAACTGGAGAAAAATATATCCATGAAGTATGGAGTAATTACTTAAATTGAAAGTGAGAATTACAAAAGTATTTCTCTACTGAGTGTTCCTGGTAAGATTTACTCAAGTATACTTGAGAAATGGTTGAGAAGGATTTTGGAAAGAAAGCTTGGTGAAGAACAAGCTGGATTCAAGCCAAATAGAGAATGTCAGGATCAGATTTACACTTTACAACAAATAGTTGAGAAATCATGGGAATATAACAAAGATCTGGAAAAGGCATATGACGAGATGCCAAGAGAGAAGCTATTCAAAACGCTACAGTTATATGGTGTCAATGGGGCATTACTTAAAGCAATAATTAGTCTTTATTTGAGTTGTGAGTCAGCAGTTAGAATTGAAGGAAGTACAGGAAGATGGTTTGAAGCTAAATCTGGTGTGAGACAAGGATGTACATTATCCGCTCTGTTATTTATTATTGATATGGATCACATTATGAAGGAAAGTGGTATTAACCCTGATATCAAAATTGGAGATGTTAATGTCTGCATAAAGCATGTCTTTGCTTTATGCGTGCGATGTTATACTTCTAAATAAATCCGCTACAAGTTTGCAAGATTCCCTGACTAAATTTAATAACTGTTGTAATAGATATGGTATGAAGGTCAGCAATAAAAAGACAAAGACAATGAAAACAGGCAGAATCATTGAAAATGTCAACTGTGTTGTGAATGAAGAACCTGTGGAACAAGTAAAACAAATTTCAGCTACTTAGGTATGATTTTTAGTGAAGATAGTAAATTAAATATAAAAATAGACAACAGAATCAACAAATCTGGCATGGTAGGAAGTCAATTGAATAAATTCATATGGAATGAGAGAGAAATTAGTCGGAACACTAAATTAGCTGTATACAAGACGGTGTTCAAACCAGTTTTAACTTATGAATCTGAGAGCTCGGTCAGAAGTAAAACACTTCAGCAAAGACTAGATGCAGTAGATATGAGAGTCCTGAGAAAGATTGGTGGCATGAACAGATGGCATCAGTAGCAATATCATATTAAAAACGAGGATATTAGGAAAGAACTTAAACTTGTTAGCATCCAGGAATGTGTTAGCAGAGCTAATCTCAGGTGGTATGGTATGGTCACTTAAACAGAACGGGCGAGGAAAGATTACCAAAACAAGTATTCTCTGCCAGGTTGGCAGGAAAACAATCCAGAGGAAGACTGAGATATAGGTGGTTTGATACAGTAAAACGTGCCTTAGAAAATAGAAATATAAGATCTGATAATGTTGGAGTCTTGACAGGTAACAGACTGAATTGGAGTTAAATTGTAGACAGGAAGTAAGTAATGATGTAAATTTTTCATGTAGTACTATCATATCCTGTACACCCCTTGAGTGTATATGGCAGAGATTTGATGATGATGATGATGAAAATACCAGAAGTATCAAGAACAAGAGGGAAGAGTTTTTGGCATTGGTTAGTACAACCTCACAAAAAGTTATTGGCATTAGTGAGACTTAGCTAACAGCAGATGAAGTAGTTACAGGGATGGAATGTGAAGGGTTAGTATTTTCAGGGAAGATAGAGAAGATAGGATTGGGTAAAGGGGTACTGCTGATGATAGCAGATGAATTGCATCCAAAAACAATAGGAGGTAGCTGGGAGGGTTGCTTTTTGTTTGAAGCAATCTGGTGTGTGATCAAGGATAGTAAGACGAAATATACCCTTGGTTGTTGCTATATCCCAGGGAGTTCCAGAGATGATGAACATCATCTGTGGAACTCCCTGGTGTGAAAAATTGGTGAAAAAGAGAATTCAAGAATGGTTATTTTGAAAATGGTTTCCTTTGTCAAACTCAGCTGTTACTCTATTATAAAAAGTTAGTAAATTACTAACAGCTGAGTTTGACAAAGGAAATGGCTACACAATGATTTTACCTGATTTTACATTTCAATTGACAGAATACTACACAGAACTGTGTTACACAAATTAGAACCAATGGGGATGGATACAGTGGTAAGCTATGGAAATTTTAAAAAGGGTTCGCATCGTTGAGCAAAAAAAAAAAAAAAAAAGAAAGCCGTGTTTCACACGAAAACTTGTATTAATACAGCTTATGTCCAAATTCCAATCAAAAAGTATGAGAGGACAATCAACCTCTAAAGGCTATCATTTTTAAACAAATATTTCTAAACATGAAATATTTGCACACAATCAACTGTGTTAATTTATCTTACATAAGAAAAACATTTCTTAACTATCAAAATATAATAAGAATGAAATCTCTTTTAATCTTTTATAAAACATTTCATTGGCTACTGGTTTTACCATACGATTAGCTACCAGAAGGGAGAAGGGTAAAGATAGCACATGCACTTATTTTATTTTCAAACTTGGGTACATTCGTCATAGAGAAGTTGAAAGAATAATTCCAAATAATCTATACATTGCCGAATAGACTAATGTTTGTTAGGTTACTATATGAGTTTGTCACTTAATATGTTTAAAAAAAATTTTTTTTTTTTTTTTTGAAATAATAAAAAAGTAAACAAGATGAATAAGAGGCTCACAAATTTGAGAAAAATTTAACAGAGCTCGTGCGAGCCCCTTATAGCTCACCACTGGATGGATATGACACTAGTTATGTGGATAAGAGGGTGGCTACTGGTTAGATATCAGAAAATGGATATGGAGGATACAGAATTAAGAAAAAACAGGAGGCTAGTGGTGTGCCACAAGTTTCAGTGCTGGGACCACTACTCTTTTAATTTTTCTCAAATTTGTGAGCCTCTTATTCATCTTGTTTACTTTTTTATTTTTTCAAAAAAAAAAAAAAAAATTTTTTTTAAACATATTAAGTGACAAACTGGAGTACAGTGCCATCCTGGAGATGGCACTGTACTCCAGGATATAGATGAAGCTGGCGATTTAAGGGTGGTGATAGACAGAGAGTTAAAGTTTAGAGGACATTTTGCTAAGGTAGTTCATAAGATTACTTTGCTATTGAAGAACACATTAACAAGTAGAGATAAGGATTACTGTGCTCAGATCTCATCTCCTGGGTTTCTTTGGGATGAGGAGGCAGTGGAGAAGATTCAGAGGTGAGTGACGAAGATGATGATTGTTCTGTGGAATGTTCTCTGTGAGGATAGATTGAGAATGTGTAGATTGTAGAAGTTGGTTGATAGGGAAAAAACAGGGGATATGATAGAAACATTTTAGTTGCGTAAAAGGTTTTATAGGACTGATGCAGGAGAAATGTTAAAAACACTTGATTAGAGAGGCCAGAACAAGGGAGTCATCACTGGAAGTTGAGTAAAGGTGTGCTTAGTAGGGAAGTGAGGACCAGATTTTTTTGGAAAGTTGTGATTGAGTGGAAAGTCAGTTGTGAGTGCTGTGTCTGTTAATGGGTTTACGGAGAGGTCAATAGGTTATGTGGATAATTTGTGTCTCCTGTGATGAGTTTTCGAACTCCATGGACACACCCGTACAATAATAATAATAATACAGATAAAATATTGGAGTCATTAAACCTACAAACAAATGGCCACTCACCAGAAGAAGAAGAGTCTATACTTTATGTACTAGGTTGGTCTGAAAAGTTCTCGGTCTAACAATGAAAAAACAAATTTATAATTTCAAAATTATTTTTATTTTTCAACATAATCTCCCTTAAGACGAATACATTTATTCCAGTGATGCTCAGCACTATTATCCCGTCCCTGTAGCAGTTCTCAGTAAGATCTGCAAAATACCCCTCTACAGATGCAATCACCTCTTGATTTGAAGAAAAACGCTGACCAGCGAGGAAGAGTTTAGAAATCAGAGGGAGCCAAATCTGGGGAATAGGGTGGGTGTTCCAACAATTCATAGTGCAGATCCCTTAATTTTCCCATTGCCAAAACACCTTTGTGAGCAGATGCATTCCTGATGAATGATGATTTTTTTTTCCTGCAAACTGGGTCTTTTCTCAGAAATTTTTTCGTCTAGTCTGGTTAAAACATCAGAATAATATTCCCCAGTTATTGTTTTATCCTTTTCAAGATAATTAATAAACAAAATGTCTTTAGCATTCCAAAACACGGATGCTATGACCTTTCCTGCCAGAACTGACTTTGTCTTCTTTGACGCTGAACAACCAGCTTCTATCACTGTTTTGACTACTGTTTTGATTCTGGTGTGTAATGGTGAATCCAAGTCTCATCCATAGTAATAAATTGACACACAAAATTAGTTTTGTTCTTGTTAAAACACTCCAACACTTCAGAGATTTTCATACAAGTGCATTTTTGATCTGGTGTGAGCAAGCACCACCCATCTTGCTCAAAGCTTTTTCATTTGAAATTCTTCATGCAAAGTATATCCTACATGTTCTTTTGAAATTCTTCATGCAAAGTATATCCTACATGTTCTTTTGAAATGCCTACAGTCTCAGCGATTTCACCATGCACTTTGACTCGCGGTCATCCAATGGCATATCATGCACTTGATCAATGATTTCTGGTGTTGTTACACTTTTTAAACTCAGCAACCCATTTGTCAAAAATGAAGGAGAAAAGTGCCCATAAACTTTTTTGAATTTTGAATGAATTTCTTTTGGTGTTAAACCCTCTTTTACAAAGAATTTTATAACTGCACAATACTCAGTTTTATGCATTTCAAGGGATACTGACAACACTTTTGTTTCAGACAGGTGTATAAAACAAACTACTTGATAGTATGACTTGCAATTTCACATGGATGCTTATGACAGATGTACCAACTTAGAAAAAAAAAAATCTTGCTGATAGTGTTGCCATTCTATGGTTGAGGCCAAGAACTTTTCAGATCACCTGCGTACAATCCACATACTCCTTTGCACCTGTGACCTATATATTTTGCCCTGTTGGCATCCATCTCCTATAAGATAGACTTAAATGCACTGTCTTATGCATCCTGCTGAACTCTACTCTTTTGCCCACATTTTTTCTACCATCATTAATAGAATTCCCATAATGTTCTCTCTGTCCTCCCTAAAAATAGTACACCATTCTTATTATGTCCTTACAATTAAGGCTTGACAATTTATGGAAAATCCTACTTGCTTGAAAAACAGCGTACTTGCCCAAGGCATCTTCCCCATCCCACCTCAATATTTTTTACTGTATCCCAGTAAGTCAATAGAAGTTTCATTAAGTGATTACTAGTGCTGTATCCTTATTGGATTTGTTACATTAATTTTTATATGATAACTTGTTACATTAATTTTTGTTAATAGAGTGGCCCTTTATATCACATATGTTCTTCTGTAAAAGTTGAAAAAGATTTGTTTAATTAATTATTTTGTATTAAATATGAAAATGTTCTATGAAAATTAACTATTATTTAGATTTTGGTCAAGTGTAGGTGAATAACTAATTTAATTACCAACTAGTTTCGCCAGCTTGTGCTGTCGGCTTCTTCAGGGTACAATCAGGAAAGCAAAGAAACGAAAATTACAAGCTATATGTTAACTGACAATTCTATTTCAATAACAAAATAGTAGAATAAAAATTAAATATAAATTTTTTTTACGTGAATAAAAATCACATAAAAAAAATTAGATATATGAAGAGCCAAAGACTTCAATTCAGCGACATATGACTTGTTTAAGTTAAGGGATATTACATCCCATAACGTTTCTTAGCCGAATAAGGGATATTACATCCCATGAAAATAATTTTTCATGGGATGTAATATCCCTTAACTTAAACAAAACGTAAAAAAAATATTTTTGATATCCCAATTTGCGTGTAACTCTGAATTCACGTAAAAAAAATTCGCATAAAAAGAGGTTTAGGTATATATATATTTTTTTCCATTCATATATGAATAAACAATGATAATGATGATGATAATGCATTATTGTTGTGATTGGACCGAGACTTCCACTATTCACATTTTTTTACCCATTTTTACTTTATGTCTATAATTTTTGAACAAATTCAACCAATTAAAGCTTCACTGTACATTCCTTTACTTTATTCTTATCACTTTTGTCATTTGAAAATATGTTTTAATAGGTTTCACCATACATTACTTGTTGGAAAAAGACTGGTTCCAATCTTGTCTGTAACTTTATAAATCATATTAGGCTCTTGAGTATAAGTTAGCCTGTTTTATGAAGATTAGGTTCTCTTCTCCCTCCACCAGAATAACTTTGGTTTATTTTTCCTCAAACAATCAAACTGTTCCATTAACACATTCCAGTAGTGTGGTTTGAGAAATGATTGGCTTTATCTCATAAATATTAGGCATAACGTTTTACCAAATCATGAATAAAAACAGTTCATTAATGGACTGCTGATGTACCTATATATATTCTCTTCCCGCTAAGTCAAAACGATTTTCTTGTATATGGTCTCTTTCCACAAATAGGGGTCTGGCGATGTAAGTATTGCCACCTAATAAGCATACGAGTGCTGAGATCTGGTTACCAGGATTTGAAAGAGGATGAGTTAACCGTACAGAGGGAGATGACAAAAATGATACCAAGACTCCACAGTGTTAGTTTTGAATATAGACTGAGGGCTTGCAAACTGCAGAGTTTAGTGGATAGATAGAAGATAAAGCAGATATGATTGAGATATTTAATCTGTTGAGATTTACTGGATTGATACTGGGAAGATTTTTCATATGATAGAACAAGGGGCCATTCTTGGAAGTTGTAAAAGCAAGTAATTGGTAACAGAATATGAAAAATGGTAGGGGCATAGAATGTATAGCCTGAGAGGATGGTGAGAGTGTAGACATTGAATCAGTTTAAGGAGTGGTATGATAGACTTTGTTATTTATGGTAGACACAGTGAGTCTCGTGGCTCCATGAAGCTCTAGAATAATAATAAAAATATCTTTCCTAGTTGGAGATATCTCTAGGTGGTATATCACTTTCATTCCTGGTGAAACATCACCGCCCTGCTTATTTGAATCTCAAAATGGCTTTTTCCCATGTTTTATCTACAGAGTAAGGTGACTGGCTTCTGTCTTCTCATTTCCTCACTTATGCAGTATGGACTTGTTGGGCTAGCTTAATGCATGGAATTAATCTTACAAAATAGAGATTGGAACTTAAATATAAAGAGCCAATAGGCTTCATTTCGGCGAAGCCTATTGGCTCTTTATATTTAAGTAACTTAATGGTTGCACCTGTTTGACAACTCGTATAGCAGAATATATAAGTTCTTTTCGATATACCCTTTGGTATCTATTTGGTCTAACTACTCACTGATGAAGCCTCAAAAAAGGCTGAAACTGGTCTGGGTAGTGACCTCCCACCATAATGTAATAACAGCAAACATTTCCTAGGAAATGTGTTTTTACATTATGGAAAATACCAAGATTAACGATCAGAACTTTCCCCACCTTTGCAACGAGTTGCCTGAGATCGTACTACGTATTAGGACTACTTGCATTAGCTCACACTAGTGGCCGCCGATACTTTTATAGTTTACTATATTCGGCATGAAACTCTCTGATTCCAATCTTTGAGTTTCTTATTCGGTTTTAAAACAATGTGGGATTTAATATCCCCTTAATTTGAATAGAGATTGGAAGACTTACATTAAAGTTAAGTATTTAGTTGTACTATTTTTTCCCATGTATCACTGGCATCCTCAGTACATGAAAAAAAATCAGAGTTATCAAGAGAAGTGACTGAAAGCATTATAGCAGCTTTAGTAAGGTAACAACAAATGGTGGGATTAAAAAAAAAAAACAGGTTAGATTAACAGATTAAAGTATTCTTCACAGCTTTCTTTATAAAGATATTTTGTTAAGTTCTGAATTAAATAGAAATTAAATTAATTTACGTTTCCTTCAGACTTAACATGGGCTTGCAATTGTGAATCGATTATTGATGTACCAGAATGTACTAGACTTGTATATTTCACTAAAATGTTACTAAGCTGAAAATCCTTCATTTAATATGTGATATTATAAAGTATTGAGAATTGCTGAACTGCTTAAGTGTAAGTACTTATAAATTGCTGGGTGAAAGAGATAATCCGATCAAATAGAAATGGCCAGAATAGAAACACGTGCATCAAAGAGTACAGATGCACCTTTCATAAGCAAATAAGTTCCCCCCCGACACACACACTCATATGCACAGAAGAGTAGGCTAAGATTTCCGTGTGTGGTGCACAGTACTGGTGATGTGAGGTGACGCTGAGAAAATAGGAGGAGTAATCGATGACGTGGAGTGAACGTGGGGCACGCAATTTAAAAAGTCCTGCAGCGCCGAGGAAGCTCTCTTATCTCTTGTGCTTTAGGTTCTTTAGGCGAAGTTTTTACTCTTGCTCTTGTGCGGAGTTGCGCTCCGGAGTTTTCGGGTGGTCTTGCTGATATGTATGTAGCCTCCTCATGGTGTCTCCTCATTCCTCGCAGATTCGAGACAAGGACGGAGGAACCTTGCCTGAGATTTCCCAACAAATTACCAGTCAGCGACCTGCCCAGCAGAAGGTATTCGTCAATGCTTATGGAGATGTTGTTATGATGTTGAACAAGTTCACCATGGAACAACGTCTTCCTTTTTTCGGCAGCAGAAGTAAGTGCAGACTGAAACCTTGAAGAACACCTCAGAGAAGGCATGAAGGAACGTGGTGTCGAAAGAAATTGTCCAGACCAAATATGTAAAGTGCCCAGATAAGTCCCCCAGCAATTGGTAATGTACAATCCATGTTTTATTATGTGTATATGTGTATTAGAAGAATGTATGTAAACTTTAGGAAGGACTTTAGAGAAAGTTTTCTTTAAATGATAAAGTAATAATGAGAATTTTGAGCATTTTGTTAAGTGAATTAATTGAGAGTATGTGGTGCCTTAGAATTGTCTTTTAATGACAGAAAAGGTTATGAGAATGTTGTGAGAAGAAATTGTATAAAAGCGCATGAAGCTAGTCTAATTATTCAACTAATAATTGTCCTTAGTATTATTGAATAAGTGTGAATTTTTAAGTGTAAATTGTAAGCATTAACTGAAGTTCTTTGTCATGCATGCTAAGATAGATATTGAGAATCTAAGTAAATCAGTGCTCATTCATTAGCACTTGCAGATTAAATATTAAGAGTGAATTCATAGTATCCACAACGTTTCAATTGAATTAAATGTTTTGTTTCTTTTGTTTAACTGATGACCTGCCTGATTTTCTTCTCTGTTGCACTTGCTCATAAATTACAGACCACAGCGGGAGATTAAATTATAGAGGGGCCATGACTGCAAATGTAACTCTTAGTAACATAAGATTGTATGCTAAACTGTGTTCTGATTCCTTGATTCTACACTATCTGTTAATCTAGGATTCGGGGTGGCGCAGTGAAAAATAAATTTTCCCTGAATCCGAAAAAGGAATCAGAACCAGTGTGAGACAAAGCAATAGGTATCCACCATTAGTAATTCCTTTGTCCCACAAACCACTAGCATCATTCTTGTAAGTATAGATTGGCCAAGAGAGATATTGAAGTTAAGGGAATTAAGATTGAAGATAAAGTTTTAGTATAATTAAGAATAATCAAGAGGTAAAGATAAGAGAATATAGACCCAACATATGGAGTAAAATAAATAAAAATTAAAATAAGAGAAAGATTTTACAATTTAATAAGGATCTACTATTATGTCGAATTTTTTGTGTATTTCCACAGAATACTTTACTTAGTCAAAAGAGAGAGAGAGAGAGAGAGAGAGAGAGAGAGAGAGAGAGTGTTCTGCAAGGCCAGATTGTTCAGATGCATCATACTTCATGTATGTCTCATGTTCCTCACAACAGATGTAGATAGTCAAGATTTTTACATAATAAAATAGGCCATAAGAACAAGGTACCTGAGCATGCAGTTATCAAGAAAGAAAAGTAGGGATTTTCTGAACAGGATGAAAGACTACATAGATGTTGAGTGCCTTGAAAATTTTAGTAGTATTGTTTATATATTCTTTTAACACATGAAAGAGAAATGTGAATATTTCTCCTTCATCAGAAGCAGCAGCAGGGATTCTGTAACTGCTGAATGCTTTATTCATGAAGATTTTATTGAAACTGTCAGCCAAGAATGTTGACCTAATATTTTGTAACTGTTGATGTATCATAAGTGATTTGTAACATACAAAGCATAGGCATAACATATTTTAACAGTCCCGCTTTTCTGACTAGAATGATGGGTGTGACAATGCATGTATGTAACAGCTTGTTAGGATATGCAGGGTGTTCGGGATAAATTTGACAGTTTCGTAAGGAAAAAGAAAATCTTCTTTGTATCTATTAAATTTAATGAATTGACAAAAAAACATTACAGGCAGAGTTAATTACAATACTATCAACAAGATTTACTCAAAATAACCACCATTAGCATCGATCACAGCTTCAATTCTGCTTCGGAACCTCGAACAAGCTGATGCTACAGTCTCCCTGGGAAGGGCCGCAAAAACTGTTTTAATTTTATCCATTAACTGGGCTTTTGTATTACTGGAAGTGCGATTGGTGTCTTTTTCAACTGCGCCCCATACAAAATAATCCATGGGGTTAAGGTCTGGGGAGTTTGGAGGCCAAACATTTGGACTGGTGAAGTCGTAGAAATTTTCAGACAACCATTTTTGACTTTTCCCAGAGGTGTGGCAAGGGGCCGAATCCTGCTGCCATACATACGGCCTACCATTGGCTACCCTTGTTATCCAGGGCTTGACTACAGTTAGCAACTCCACGAACAAAGCCCGAATTCCAATGCCAGGGTTCTTCAACACCTGTTCCTGCAGATTTGCGAGGAATTCTGCTGTACAAACGCAATCAGATCGTCTGCTAGGGATCTTTCTTCTTGCTACATCCTCGTAGTCACCATTGCAAGTCTCTAGTTCATGCCTGATTGTTTTTACTGTATTCAGGGAGCATTGGGCAGCAGTCGTAATATCCTTATTTTGATGGCGGGCACGAATCATCATGATACAAGTTATTCTCTTCCATGATTCAGGTGGGTTCCAGCTATCCATCCTTTCTGACATCTTGTATATGAATGAAGAAGGGTCCAAACTTTTAAATGAAGAGAAGTGTGTGTTAATACATGTAACTTACGGAAAAATATAATTAATTATAAATATGTCAAATTTATCCCGAACACCCTGTATATATATATATATATATATATACACAAAAAATGAACAGATCAAAAAAAAGCAAATTGATATGTGTGTGTGTGTGTGTGTGTGTGTGTGTGTGTGTGTGTGTGTGTGTGTGCACATGCTAAAGTGAGCTGTATTGATTGTGAATGCAACAGTTTCCCATTCAGAAGAAGACCCATTTTAGATCACAAGGATGTCATTGATATTCCTGCACCATAAATTATCACCGTGGAAATGTTCAGAATAGTCTGTACTTCTGGATTAGAGAGCTCCCAATTCCCTTACCTTCTGTTTGTTGCTACTATTTATTTTGAATATAAAAGTATCCAGAATGAATTACAAAATCAAAAAGTTAACAGTATTGGAAGGAAAACCTTGCTTGAGTAATTCAGAAGTATATCTTTTATAGGTATACTGGTGAAGAGCGAGACTATATCCAGACTGATTATTATATACAAGTGCTCAGGCAAATGTTGCATATTTTGCTCTGATGAGATGGACCTTCCTGTGAAGTAGAGACAAAATTGTGAGATGCTCGCATAATTTATATCTAGTACAACCAATGCAATTAACTGTAGGCCTTATAGGAATACCAGGATTGTGGATCTTAGGGAGATGATATAACCTAGTGTGGGATGTATGTAATTTTTTTTTAAACAGAGACCATAATTAATTATCTAGAGAGCAGTGCCTTATCTATTCAAGGGTGTAACAATAATGCAGTTTCTGCAAGACAACAACTATATAATACATGAGCCAAATCCATTTTGTAATGTAGTTGAGGTTTCTCAGCCCACTAGTAAATAATTTTTTTGCTGCTTATTCATCCAGGTTATGCATGAAGGTAGTCTGATATAGCTGCTTTCAAGGAGACACTATATCACTTTTGCAAAATATCAAATTTCATATCATAACACTGTTCAGATAAAATTTATATGGAAAATATGGAGCCCATTCATGAGTTAGTAACTTATTGATAATTTTTTTAAAAATGCATATATAATTCTAGCTGTTCAGATAAGCAAGAAAAAGGATTAAATCATTCCTCTATATTTATGGTTTATTTAGGAATTTTATAGGTAGTAACTGCTGATGAACTTCATGCATTTCATTCATTGCAGTGATTTCATCTCTCCCCAAAATATTATTTTTTTTATTATTTATATATTTATTATTTTGTGTGTGTGTGTGTGTGTTGACAAAAGTATTTGGAAAACTAGTTGTGATAAAAAAAAAGCATTTTAATTATAATACATTTCTAGTACTGAGTGGTGCTACTCTTTGCGGCATGCTTTCAACCAATTTCTGATACATCTTAACAGGACTATTCTTCCGTTCCTTGTGCAAAGCTATCTCCATTGCTGATGCTGATGATAGTCACTTGGTCTGGAGCAAATTCAGCAGTCTAATTCACCCCAAAGATGTTTGATGGGGTTGAGGTCTGGAGTCTGAGCCGGTCGCACATTTCAACATTGTTTTGTGGAAACCAGTCTTGGACATGCAGTATATGGCATGGAGTATTGCCATGCTGAAACATGCAAGGGTCACTGCCAAAGTACTTCCACAGTGTTGGGTATGAAGTTGTCCATAATGGCCAGGTTGCTGTCAGGTATCCATGTTTTGGACACATCCACCAATGAATCAAGCCCCATCCAACTGAAACATCCCCATACCATTACCAATACTCCACCAAACTAACTTGACAGTTGGGATGATGCAGTCCTGTTGGAACTATTTCCTGGGTAATATCCAGATCCAAACATAACTATTGGAATGAAACATTTGAAAGCTTGATTCGTCACCCCACAGAATCCTTTTCCATTCCTCTGTGGCCCAGGAACAGTGTGAAAGGCACTAGTTCAAACATCATTTGGTGTGTAGGGCAGTGCTATTGACTTGTTTGCAGCAGCTCTTCCATGGAAACCTAAGGCATGCAACTCTCTGCAGATAGCTCTAGTGCTAACAGATGTCTCTACTGCATTTTCCAGGTTGACTGTGAGGTCCACCACTGATGATGTGTAGGATGCTCGACCATTCCAAGACAGAGCTCATTGATCTCGGTCATTGAGTGTCAGTGGCTGTCCCAGGCATTTTCCTGCTGTGGTAGAACCATCAACTTTCCATCTACTAGTACATAAGACAATGGATTTCAGTATACTGAGACATGTAGAAATGTCATGGACAGAAAGACCACAGATGTGACACCCATTTACCATCCCATGCTGAACATGACATTTCCACATTAAGTGCAGTGCAATGCATGCAGCACCTCCTACCTTTTATTACCAGACTTATACAGACACTCTGAATATTTATGTGTGGTAGGATCCACAATTTTCTTGGCACATAATGTCCTCAAATACTTTTGTCAACATAGCATATATTATGTATTATTTATAAATATATCTTATATATATAGATAATGGAACAAACAGCAACAATTCTGGTTATCAGGGAATGCTGTCAAGTCTTAAATAGACTAGAAGATTTTCGGGAGTTAAGTAATGATTTAGATCGTTGCCAGAAGTCATTAAATGATTATTTGGACTCAAAGCGAAATGCATTTCCTCGATTTTTCTTTATCTCAGATGATGAGCTTCTCTCAATACTTGGTAGCAGTGATCCTAACTGTGTTCAAGAGCATATGATCAAGGTAGAGTATGCAGATTTTTTATTACAGACTTAAAACAAGTAATGTGAGTAAAAAATAATTATAAGTGTGAATGAAACACATGAAATGTATTATAAATTGATGCCCACTTATTGTGTATCATGTTTGTTATATATGTCGTATGGCATTATTAGTATTTATTATAAAAAAACCATGAATAAAAATATGAAATTAGGCAGAAGATCACAGATAAGTGAATCATTCCATCTATTTACATATTTTTGGTGAATGCACAATATTTATTAAAAATGCTTATTAAGGTCTTGAATATGTCTAGTCTTGCTTTTTCCTTCATCACTTCAATACAGTTTAGTACACGGCTGCATATGACTGTATTATCACACATCTTTGACTGCATTGTCAAATCATGTAAAACACTATGCACTGATCAAAATGGATAACTCATGAAATTTTGTTGAAGTTTACTGCTGATCACAAACTTTTTAAGGTTAACACGTGCACTTAGATTTTGCAAAGGCTTTTGATAGACTGCCACACGAAAACCTCTTAAATAAATTGAAACAGATGGGATTGGATAATAGACTTCTGAGTTGGATCAGTGACTGGCTGTCAGATAGGTATCAGAAAGTTGTAGATGGGGGTGCAATATTCCGAAAGAGAAAGGTAACTAGCGGTGTGCCGCAGGGGTCAGTTTTTGGGCTATTGTTGTTCCATTTGTTTGTTAGTGATATTGGGTTGGGTTTAACTAGTGATATGCAGTTGTTGATAGATGATGCAAAACTGGAGAGAGAGCAATGCAGAGTCAGTTGAATGTTATTGCCTTACAAGAGGACTTGAATAGATTGCATGAATGGGCAGGTAAGTCGAACTGTCAGTTCAATATTGCAAAGGGTAAGGTTTTGAGAGCTGGTAAACAACGATGGGATGCAAAGTATACACTTGGTGGGGAAACTTTAACGGAAGTATAAGAGATGAGAGATGTAGGAGTGATGGTGGACAAGGACCTGAAATTCAGGGGCCACATTGCACAAGTTGTGAAGACATCACATCATATAATGGCAATAATGCAGAGGACCCTGACATGCAGAAATAGAGAGGTTATGATTCCATTGTATAATGCCTTGATTGGGCCTCATATGGGTTATTGTGCACAGATTTGGCCGCCGGGTTTCATGGTGATGATGATATGTTGGAAAGGATCCAGAGAAGATTCACAAAGGTAGTCAGTGGTCTTTGGAATGTGGAGTACGAGGACAGATTGAGGGAATATAAGTTGCAAAGCCTCATGAATAGGAGGAAGGGGGGGGTATGATTGAGACATATAAGCTAGTCAGGGGTTGTTATCTCATCGAAATGGAAAACATTTTTCACAGAATGGGAGAGGGGGTAGAATAAGAGGCCATTGCTGGAAACTGTATAAGGAGGATGTGAACGGAGGAGTAGGTTCTTTGCATGGAGAGTGGTTGGTGAGTGAAATGCATTGTCTGAGTGTGTTGTGAGTGTAGACACATTGAATCATTTTAAGGCATGGTTGGATGAGCATTGTGTGCAATAGTGTGTACATCCCATGATGAGTCTAGCTCCATGTAGGTCAAATGTTAATAATAATAATAATAATAATAATAATCACCTATGGAAGCGAGTATGATGCATTTTTTGGCACAAGAAACAGTAATGGCAAATGTGAAATAATGAGCTGATCATAAAGTGGGTATCCAGAAATCACAACTGGTGATGTCTGCAGGCAGAAAGGTGGACTTTCATTATGGTCCACCTTTACTGGAATATTGCCACTCTATTTCATTGAGGCCCAAAAAACTTATATTCAACCATCACACTTATATAGGGCATGTGGCCATGGCTTTTTTTGGTACAAAGGTGCCATTTACCAGGAATATATTATTATTATTACATGGGCAACCCTATTGACTCTCTCTCTCTCTCTCTCTCTTTCTCTCTCTAGAATCATCGAAGGAGGCTATAAATATTATTCCAATGTTTGCATGATATCTATCATACTTTGCTTTGAACTCATTCATAGTTATGGCATCCTCGACAGACTCTGGCAACCCGTTTCCCTTATTCACCACTCTGCAAGCAACAAATCTAATCTTCACACCAACCATTGCTAACCACACTCTTGCTCAATTTAAAAGGATGGCCCCTAGTTCTCCCATTACCTGACCTATTTTGAAAAATTTTTCTCTCTTAATCCTATAAAAACCTTTGAGTAATTTGTATGTCTCAATCATGTCTCCACTTTTCTGTCTATCAATCAGTTTCTGTAACTCACAGATTGTCAACCTATCCTCATTTGGGACATTACATAAAACTTTCACCATCTTGGTCACTCTCATCTAATTCCATTCCACATCCTCCCCATCCCCAAGAAAAGCAAGTGACCAGATCTGTGCATAGTAGTCAAGATGTGATTTTATCAAGGCCTCATAAAGAGATATAATAATTTGCTTATCTCTGCTTGTCAAACTTTTCTTCAGTAAACAAGTAATCTGATGAGCTGTTTTAGCCACTTTTGCAGTATGCCTTTTAAACTTGAACTCTCTATCTCAATCCCAAACCCTGGGTTCATCCATTTCCTTTATTAGAGTTCCCTGAATATGACATGAAGCTGATAATCTTTTCATAACCTTACACTTTGCCATATTAAACTGATCTCCTTTGATCTTACTGCCAGTCTATGTAAATCATCCTGAAAAATTTTACCATCATCTTTATTGATTATTGCTCTACTCAGTTCTGAATCAAAGGAAAACAACTGAATATTTCCTTTTAGATAATTTCCTATGTCATTAATGTACAAATAACAAATACAGAGCCTTGCAGCATGCCATTGGTCGCATTCCTGCTACTCCTGAATAAACTACTATCTGGTAACTTTCCATCAACCAGCCTCTTATCCAAACACCAACTTCATATCCATTTCCATGTGCTGCAATTTGATTTTATCATAATTCCCTGCAGTATACTGTCAAAAGCTTTGCAAAATCCAGTGGTATCATTATATTATTATTATATATGTAACTCATCATGGGATCCCACCCTAGAAAACACAAAGTCTATCATGCCACTCCTTGAACTCATTGACCTTTCTTGCTCTCACCACACTATCAGGCAATGCATTCCACAATTCAAATATCCTCCACACAAAGAAACCACTCCTTACCCTCTTGCTCAAACGTCCTTTCATAACTTTCAGGGATAGGCCCCTTGTTCCCACTCTTTTTCCTTCACCCCCCCCCCTCTTCCCAATGGGATACTATCAGTGGCGTAGCTGGAGCTGTTGCCGCCCAGGGCGGTCCCTGAGTTTGCCACCCCTCTCAATACACACCAAAAATACTACAAAAAATCAAAACGATTTATAGGGAAATAAATTAAAACACTATGTTTATTTTTGAAGGAAAACTTTAATTTCAACATTCTAAATGTTATTTTTCTTGCTTTTCTGTTAGCAAAATTGATGACATTGGCTAAGTCTATTTCATAGTAATGTAGGTAATTCTTAATCAAATTTTATTTAGAAAAACTCCTCTCACAATTAGCAACACTTACAGCAATTGTGAAGAAAATTTGCAGTAGTATTACAATATTTGGAACTGGGATCTCAAGATTGTATTTTAGAATTAACTGTGAAAGTTCAAAAAAGTTCAAAGTGCCGCCTGGGGCAGACCCCCCACAGACCCTAGCTATACCACTGAATACTATGAAATATAGTATCCCATTCCTGTCTACCATTACTAAATTTTTCCCTTAAATAACTTCTCCAATGCCTTGACTACCAGTCTTGAGATGCTGAGTATTTAGTAATTTGCTACCTCAGTCTTGGAGTCTTCATTATGTAGTGCAACTATTTTCCCTTCTTTCCCTCCCTTGGGACCATTCCATAGTTGAGGCTTATATTAAACGAAGTGGTTTTAAAGCAATTCCTTAGCACCCTCTTGTAACACTTCAGTTGGGTACACTGTCTAATCCCATTCCTGTATTCGCATTGAAGTTCTGTAATATTCTCTGTACCTCCAATTCATCTATCTCTATTTCCACATTAGCCCTTCTCTCTCTCTCTCTCTCTCTCTCTCTCTTGTTTGAGTATCTCCATCCACCTGAATGATTATAGCTTTGCAAAATTATCACTTAGTATAATAAATTTAGTTTAATCCTTTATCCAAGTGTGAGCAAACAAAGTTTGCTCCTGAATGTATCTTCAGGACTGGGGTAAGGTAGTGCAACACCAGGGCGAATCCTTGCAAAGGTGGAGCAAGCTACTAACACTCCTATTTCAGTATCTCCCATAATGCAAAACACATCTCCTTGCGGATATGTCTAATGTTATGCATTAAGGGAAGGACCACTACCCAGACTAGTTTCGACCTTTATTGAGGTCTCTTCAGTGGGAGCCAGGCCCAAGTGGAGATACCAGCCAGAAGCATTAGCAAGGTCATCTCTGCCTATAGGAGTTGCCAAATGGTGTGCCACCTTTTTAATAAATTACTCTGGATTTAGAGAAAGATGTTGAAAGTTTATTTTTCACTTGGTTAGAATATAATAAATTTGGTTTAATCCTTTATCCAAGTGTGAGCAAACAAAGTTTGTGCCTGAAAGTATCTTCAGGACTGGGGTAAGGTAGTGCAACACCAGGGCGACTCCTTGCAAAGGTGGAGCAAGCTACTAACACCCCTATTTCAGTATCTCCCATAATTGAAAACACATCTCCTTGCGGATGCGTCTAATGTTATGCATTAAGAGAAGGGCCACTACCCTTCAGTGGGAACGAGGCCCAAGTGGACCTGGCTCCCACTGAAGAGACCTCAATAAAGGTCGAAACTAGTCTGGGTAGTGGCCCTTCCCTTAATGCATAACATTAGACATATCCGCAAGGAGATGTGTTTTGCATTATGGGAGATACTGAAATAGGACTGTTAGTAGCTTGCTCCACCTTTGCAAGGAGTCGCCTGGTGTTGCACTACCTTACCCCAGTCCTGAAGATACATTCAGGAGCAAACTTTGTTTGCTCACATTTGGATAAAGGATTAAACTAAATTTATTATATTCTAACCAAGTGAAAAATAAACCTTTATCACTTAGTAGTTCAACTACTTTCATCTCCATCAGTTATCTCCCTGCCATTGGTATTCATCAAAATTATCTACCGTAATCATTATGCTTGTCTGGTACATAGATAATTTCTTCTCATACTCTGATTTTGCTTTCTTTACATACTGGTCACCCTTTTGACCTCTGCTTTTCATTGCTCATATGCCTGCTAATCACTTTCCTCTTTGAATTTCCTCCACACACTTTTCTTTTTCATAGCTTGTGTTTAATGATACTATTCATCCATTATTAAAAATTATGGAAACAACTACTATGTTATAGTAAAACTTCAGTTTAATATAAACCAAAATAATTATTTGGCATTTCAACCTTCATATTAAGATCATCATCTGGAGTATACATACATATATACAAAGAAACAAGCTATATTACAATCTACATGGTATGCTATATAAGAAGTAAAGAGAGGATACCAAGAGGCAACTGATCATAACATTCCAGAAAACATAAATAGCCAGAATAATATTGAAAAACCAATGGAATATGATTAAAGAGTTAATTACAAATTCATCAACTCGATTATTGAAAAATGCAGAAAAAAAAATAAAACATTGGATAACAGATTAAATACTTGGCCTTATGGATGAAAGAAGAAAATATAAAAATGCTGTTAAAGAAGAAGATGTGGCCAAATACAAATATCTTAAAAATCAAATTACAAGAAAATATAAACAAGCCAAAAAAGAATACCTAGAAGAACAGTGTAATAATAACATAGATGAATTATTTAAAAAGAAAACATAGAGAAAGCCTATAAAGAAATTAACAAACTGACTTCCAAATTTAATAAGAAAAGCAAAAACAATACCATCAAAGATGAAAATGGAAAATTACTAATAGAATCTAAGGATATATTAATGGAATGGAAGAATTATCTTGAAAATCTCTATAATGGCAATGAACTTGATGTTGATATCAGCATAGAAAATCA